>NC_059329.1:101529671-101831395 GCF_018350155.1 Leopardus geoffroyi
TTTCTGTGGCATTGGTTGTGATCTCCTTTCATTCGTGATTTGATTTATTTGGATCCTTTGCTTTTCCTTTTTGACCAGTCTGGACAGGGGTTTTATCAATTCTGTTAATTCTTTCAAAGAACCAGCTTCTGCTTTCATTGATTGATCCTACTGTTTTTTGTGTTTTGTTTTATTTCAAACATTAACTCCTACTCTAAACTTTATTAATTTCCCTGCTTCTGCTACTTTTGGGCTTTATTTGCTGTTCTTTTTTCCAGCTCTTTCAGGTGTAAGTTTAGGTTATGTATTTGAGAAATTTCTTCCTTCTTTATGAAGGCTGGTTTGCTATACACTTCCTTCTTATGACCACCTTTGCTGCGTCACAGAGGTTTTGGAATGCCGTGTTTTCATTTTCATTGGCTTCCATGTACTTTTCAACCTCCACTTTAATTTCTTGGTTAATCCATTCATTCTTTAGTAAGATGTGCTTTAATCCAAGTATTCATGGTCTTTCCACGAATACTTCCACAAAATCTTGTGGTTGATTTTGAGTTTCATAGTGTTGTGGTCTGAATATGCAAGGTATGATCTTGATCTTTTTGTGCTTGTTGGGAGCTGAATTTTTGACCCAGTATTTGATGTATTCTGCAAATGTCCATGTGCATTTGAGAAGAATGTGTATTCTGCTGCTTTAGGCTGAAATGTTCTGAATATATCTGTTAAGTCCATCCGAACCCGTGTGTCATTCAAAGCCATTGCTTCCTTATTGATTTTCTGCTTAGATAATCTCTCCATTGCTGTGAGTGGGTGGTTGAAATCCCCAACTATTATGGTATTATTATCAATGAGTTTCTTTATGTTTGTGATTAATTGACTTATATATTTGGATTCTACCACATTAGGGGCATAAATCTTTATAATTGTTAGATATTCTTTGTGGACAGACTTTAATTATGATATAATGTCCTTCTTCACCTCCTGTTACAGTCTTTTTTTTAAAATCTAATTTGTCTAATAAGTAAGGTTAGGCCGGCTTTCTTTTGGTGACCATTAGTATGATAGATGGTTCTCCATCCCCCTACTTTAAATCTGGAGGTGTGTTTAAGTCTAAAATGAGTCTTTTGTGAGCAGTATATAGACGGGTCTTGTTTTCTTATCCATTCTAATACCCTATGTCTTTTGATTGGAACATTTAGTCCATTTACATTTAGAGTACTGAAAGATATAAATTTAGTGCTATTGTGTTGCCTGTAGAATTGGGTTTTCTGGTGAAGTTCTCTGGTTCTTTCCAGTCTTGGTTGTTTTTGGTCTTTTTTGTTTTGTTTTGTTTTTTCTCCACTCAAAGAGTCCCCCTTAAAGTTTCTTGCAGAGCTGATCTAGTGGTCATGAACTCCTTTAATTTTGGTTTGTCTGGGAAACTCTTTATCTCTCCTTTTATTTGGAATGACAGACTTGCTGGATAAGGAATTCTTGGCTGTATGTTTTTCCAATTCAGCGTGTTGAATATATCCTGCCACGCCTTTCCCACCTGGCAAGTTTCTGTGGATAGGTCTGCTGGGAGCCTAATATGTCTTCCCTGTTTTGTTAAGGACTTTTTTTTTCCTCTTGATGCTTTTAACATCCTTTCCTTGTCTGTGTATTTTGTGATATGCCTTGGTGATGGTTGGTTTTTGTTAAATCTAATGGGAATTCTCTGGGCTTCTTGGATTTTGATGTCTCTGTCCTTCCCCATCTTAGGAAAGCTATCCACTATGATTTGCTCACAAAAACCTTCTACCTCTTTTGTTCTTTCTTCATCTTCTGGGGCTCCCATATTGGGATTTTATTCCTTTATAAGTCACAGAATTCTTCTCTAAGTCTGATATTGTGATCTTTTGCCTTTGTTTCCCTTTTTTTTCTGCTTCATTGTTTTCCATATTTTTATCTTCTATATTGCTGATTGACTGCTCTGTTTGGCCCATCCTTGCCATCATGGCATCCATATGAGACTGCATCTTGGTAATAGCATTTTTAATTTCTGCCTGACTAGTTTTGTTTCTTTTATCTCCATAGAAAGGGATTCTTTGGTGTCTTATACACTTTTTTAAGTCCCAGTTAGTATTCTTATTACTGTGGCTTTAAATTCTAGTTCAGACGTCTTACTTATATCTATGTTAAGTCCCTGGCTGTCATTTCTTCCTGTTCTTCCCTTTGTGGTGAATTCCTTCATTTTGTTATTCTGGAGGAAGAAAAAAACTGCCAAATTCTATGGCTAAAGTTATACAGATTGTTGTGTTAATCCTCAGATCAACTTCCTAAGTTTTCTAAATGGATTGGTGATGATCTAGCTGTATTTCAGAGATGAGAAAAGCTCAGGGTTTCCATGCTGCTGTGCCATCTAACTCCATCAAGAGATATATTTTATAAAACCACTAACCTCCCCCGTTTTATGAATAAATCTAATAAAAATTATCTAAAATTTCAGTAATATGTATAAAAATTTAACAAGGCATTTAATCAATGAAAATGAATACCAAATATGTCCATGGAATGGATTTACTACTGCTATAACGAGTCCAGTGTCTTTGGATTGATCTATAATTTCAGTATAATTCCAACATAAGTTTTTTTCTTCTTCCTTCTTTCACTTCCTGCTTCCTTCCTTCCTTCTATAGAATTCTGCATCAATACCATTTAAACCATTCATTCTTTTACTTCACCCTTCCATCCTCATTCTATTCTGATATTTTTTAATTAGTAGTTTATTAGGGACAATTGTATCTATTTTGATTTCATTATACTTATGCTTGTGTGTTTTATGCTATTCTCATAGTATGTAGGAGTTCTTTGTAGCCTTACTGTGCAGAAAAAAATTAAAATAACATCCCAGAATCTATAAACCTATATCTCTATATACATCTATGTATTTATAAAGTTGTCTGTATGCTTTCGCTTTGCCATTATTCTGTTTCTTCTTTAAAGTAGACATAAAGTACGTAAAGTAGACATAAAATACATAAAGTATACATATTTCTTCTTTAAAGTAGAGGTTTCTTTTATCTAAAGGGAATATTTATAAAATTTTGTTATGTAAAATCAATTCCAGTGACCCCACTTTCTCCCAATTTTCTCAATCTCCTCATATTTTCCTAGATTCCTAAAATACAATATATGCCTAACCTGTTACAAACCACTTGGCGTATGTCAGTTATAATAAAAATACAGCTGGGGTGGAGGAAATATCTTGGTTTCTGGCAAATACTTATTACATATTTTACAAAAGGTAGAAATAGGTTATCTTATCCTCTGCGCTGTGAGCACAGAGCCTGAAGCAGGGTTTAAGCCAATGAACCATGAGATGATGACCTGAGCTGAAATAAAGGTCAGACACTAAACCAACTGAGCTACCCAGGACCCCTGATTTTCTGTTTTTAATTTGATTTTATTCCTTTTGATAGTTTTTGGATCTTGTTGATCATGCTAGCCACAGTCAGGATGAGGGTAGGCACAAGGCTTTTTTTTTTTTTTTTTCCAAACGCAGGTCCAAACTGAGAATGGACCCAGTGTTCTACGGGAGTCTGATATTTATGTATGTTCAACCTGAGTCTAGTCACTCCTTTGACACTGATAAAGTGGTGTCCAAATTTTACACCACTGTTATCCCCCTGCTGAATCCCTCGATCCATAGCTTGAGGAAAAAGATGTAAAATATGCAGGACAAAGGATGTGGAAAAAACTGTGCATACCTTTCCTTAATTTATTGTACTATGGGGTTCCTATGAATTAGATTATCAACATTAAACATTGTTATGTATTCTCTCAGAAGGAAAAGCAAAGATAAGTGAGTCAACTTATATTTAGAGATTGACTTCTATGCACCAGCATACTTCTAAGTGAACTTGCAGAAAGAGACATTCAGTGTGTAATACAAATTAATTGAAATACCTGCAAAATTCTAGTGTTTTGTTAATAAGTACATAAATATATAGTTAACCAGTAACAATGAATGGCAAAATTAAGATAAAATTTTCCTGTGGCAAAGCAGATAACATGATATGATCAGGGCCAGGATTAATAGAAAAATGAAAATAAAAGGCGATTCAATTTTATAAGAAAAGTCATTTATGTGGTAAAAGTAAATAAAAAGTTGACTAATGTGACTATGTAAAGTCAATTGTATTCCTATTTAATATTTATTATGAAACAAAAATATGTTTTAATTTAGAAATCACATAGTTACCTTGTTAATATTTTCAGAGCACTTAAAATTAGTAGAATCCCCAGAGTTAATTAATTTTGTGAAAGTTAGGCAATTTGCAAATATATACTAATGTGGCTGCACCAAATTTAAAATGTTATAAAACAAAAGATGTCATAAAGAAATTGAATTTATTATTTTATTGCATATAAAAAGCAAAATTTATTATCAATAATACATATAAATTAAATTACACATGTATGTACCAATCACAGGATGAAGTAAACATAACCAATCCACTTATATAAATTTTAAAGCCACATACTTGTGATAATATTATAATTTATGTATCTAAAAATATAATAAGTTCTAGAGATTTGTTTTAAAACATTGTGCCCATGATCACCAGGACTGTGGTGTGTACTTAAATATTGGTCAAGAGTGTAGATCTTATATTAAGTTTTAAGTTTTTTGATCACAATAAAAAGTAAATTAAAAATTTGGAAAGAGAGAAAGAGGTCGTATAGAGTTAAGAGCTGTTGCCTCCACACGGGGTGGAGAGAATGGAAAGGGAGACAATGGATTAGTACATATTCAAGGTATATGTAATTAAAGTATTACTTTAAAATAATGAATTATAGGGACGCCTGGTTGGCTTAGTCAGCTAAGCATCTGACTCTCTATTTTGACTCAGGACATGATCTCATGTTTGGTAGGTTTGAGTCCCTACTTGGGCTCTACACTGACAGCACACAGCCTGCTTGATATTCTCTCTTTTTTTCTCTCTCTCTCTGCCCCTCCCCTGCCCATGTTCTCCTTCTCAAAATAAATAAATAAAATAAAATAAAATAAAATAAAATAATGAATCATATAAGAAAAATACTATCATTTAAGGTGAAGAATGGAACTATGGTGTCTATAATATAATTTCTTGCACATATATAAGTTTGTGTATGTATATGTATGTAGATGTGTGTATTTATGTTTCTTACAAATACTTTGAAAGGAAATATTATGATTCAGAATGGTCCTGTCTTAGAATTTTATCTGCTTGACCAAAGTATGTTTATATATTGTACTCACAACTTATGAAATGGACAATACCTCTTGTGTAATAAATAATAAGTGTGACTGACAGATCAAACTATAATATAATGCATTAGTAACAATGCAACATGTAAAAGTAAAAAAATTTTATATTTTACAACAATGTGGGAATGCTAAATAGATGGGGAGGTTGGCAGAGCTGATGAGGGAGTGAAAGCACCGTTAACTGAGCAGGGTATCGACTCTCTGCGGTCACATGACAGACAATTGACAAATGTCATTAGAGAGGAAGCACACAGCCCTCTTGTGGGTACTTGGACTCTGGAAAGACCCTCACAGGTTGAAATTCATTATCATGAATAACTTCAGATGTATAAAAATCTTTGTTGTTTCCTCTTTACGGTCCAGAATGTGTCTGTTACTTCAATAACTGTAGAGCCTAGAATATGCCAGGGTGAAGAAGGATCAGTGCGTCCTGCCCTAAAGTAGCGAATATTCTAGAGAATGATCTGCAATTTGCAACTGTTTCTTCACCAAAGTGAAAATCACATTAGAGTATGCCACTAAAACAAACAAACAAAACAAACAAAAAACAAAAAAAAACCCAAACACCCTCATATTTTATTTCAGAATTCTAAGATGGATCTTATATTCACTCATTCACCTATTCATGATTCACTCCATCAGGGAGTAAGTCAGCAACACCTACTCTTTCCTGAGTATTATTTTAGAAGCTATTAATACAAAAGCAAACTATTTAGATATACCCTTTTCACTTAAAAGCTTACAGACTAGAAAATCCCACACAAACAGTAAAATAAAAATGTTACCAATATTTGACTACAGTATCTTACATGCATGAGGAGAGATCACAAGATTACATGAAAAATGAAGTTTCCATCAGTTATTTTTAATCAAAAACCAGCAGTAGGATCAGTTATATGATGGGGTGCCTTATAAAGTTCAATAAAACAATTGATATTCAGTCCTTGCAATGATGCACGTTTTGAATGTATGCTGTTTATCATCTGGTTTTATGGCAAATACATCAGGGTTTGTTCCTGACACCAGAATGGAGGCTTTGCACTCTGTTCCATTCTGAACATTCACAGTAAAATGCAACACTGGGGCCAGAATCCTGTGCTTTCTAACTGTTGGATTTTCTCCACCCCACAGCCAACAGCCATACTTCCAACCAATACAGGGGACAATTCAAAACAAATAAACACACCAAGGGTGGAATCATTGCATGTGATTGTTAATCAGTATGATAACCCACCTGTGTTCCTAGGCTAACCCCACATTTTCACTCTGAGGGTGCAATTGTTGTGTGGAGCCTTGGGTACTTGGTCTTTCTTTCCCTGAGGAGTCACTTCACTTGGGAATTCCTGTGTTCACGCATGGGGACTGGAGCCATAAACAAGCTTATTTACTGTGCGGGCCTTCAGGGACTTCAGACACTTGTAACACTCTTCAAAGCACCTCCTGCGGAACCTTAGAAGTGGGTCTCAGCAGATCTCTGCACACAGGTAGGTTCAGCCTAACAATTTACGTAGTGCTCACTCTGGATGTGAAGACCAAGTATCTTGGGAGCTTTACTGATTCCAATCAGACCTGGGACTGAAGTGATACCTGCTCTACTCTCTTTTCCTGAAGACTCTAATCTCTGCCCACTGATGGCCAAGTGGAAGGGAAGGGAAATGACTCAAACAATGGTATCCAGAATCTCTGTTGATAAATTGGACCGTGTGAGCATTTGTGCAGAATAAACAGTAGTCATTATGAGGACTGTATTTCACCTTAGGTTACAGAAAAGTGCTTTCTGCCTTACAACTGGTAGAATTAATGTACTAGAAGGAACTCTACACCACTTAGGAAACTTCTTAAGTGTCTTTGAAAGATAATTTTTTTTCCCCTCTGAGAAAGACCTCCTACATTGCTTAGCATCAAGAAACACAAGTTTGTCCCCTTCATGATTTTCACATCTCCCAGGGTGACAAACCCCATGAAGGAAAGATTCCCTAATGTCAACAGGCGTTACTGATGTTGTTACCGATGTTGTTACTGAGCCCTGAGAGCTCATAAGAAGACATGGTGTATCCCTAACATGGTCCATGTTTAAATAATTTTAAGACAAATTTCTATAGTGAGAAAACAACGGAATATATTCCGAAATCACTTCAGAAGCTATTTAAAAACTAATATGGAATAATGTTTCTCAGCCCAATTGTACCATAAAGTGATGAACATCAAGTATATTTTGAAAGTTTTATTTTTTCCCTGAGAATTTATTGTTTGGATAAAACTATAAAATATCTCTTTTCAGAAACATACTTGAAAAGAACTGTATGTAAAACTCAAAATAACTTTTATTGTGGTATGTTCTTACCAAAATAAAAAGCAACCCTAGCTTTGCCGTTAGTTAATATTTCAGTAGAAAATAAAATTAATAGGTAAAGGTATATGCAAATAAATCCTTTTCAAAAGCTGATTGCACAGGTTCATAGTACCCAATCTGTAATTCCTGTTGTTGATTTTTTTTACTTTTGTAAAATAAGGATATATTTATTGAGTATATTACATCTCAGACTGAAACATTAACTGAAATGCTTTATTCAGAAAATGATTTTTTCTAAAGTGAGCCTTGCTACAATGATTTTTTTAATCATAAACTTACCTGTGAATTTCTTTTTGGATTCAATGGTAGGAGAAAAGAGATATGGGATATCTAGTGCAACAGAGTTGGATAAGCTCATCGGACATATATTTGATATATGATAAAATTAACACCACAGTATTAAAAGAGAATCAGTTTGTGGGAGAACGCAACCTGATTTGTTTGTTAAATATATAGCTAGATAGCACATGTCCCAGTTGTTTGGATATGCAAGATTATAATTCATTTGCTATTCCTAATCCTATTTCAACTATGAACTCCTCAGTGAGGCTGAATGAGTTACTGGGATGCAAACACACATCCACATCAGAAACTTGTTCAAAACAAGGATTCCTGGGTGGCTCAGTTGGTTGGACATCTAACTCTTGATTTTGACTCAGGTCATGATCTTAAGGTTCATGATTTCGAATTCTGCATCAGGCAGTTGCTGATGGCATACAGTCTGCTTGGGATTCTCTCTCTCCCTCTCAGTGTCCCTGTCCTGATTGTGCTCTCTAAGAAAGAAAGAAAGAAAGAAAGAAAGAAAGAAAGAAAGAAAGAAAGAAAGAAAGAAAAGAAAAGAAAAAGAAAAGAAAGAAAATTGTTCAAAACATGCTAATAACAATAAATGTGGTACCAATTACTTTTCATTCTTTGTTATCAGGCTCTGTACTAACTCATGTTCGTGTATTATCCCATAGTTTCACACAACACAAGCATATAAACACTTGATAAAAATCACACAGCTAGTAATTGGTGGGCTAATATCCAACCAATGAAGTAACCAAAAAAGCAAACAAAGCACGTAAAGCAAAACTCTAAAACCACAGCATTAATCAACATTCTACACAGACTCTTTGCATGACTTAATCTCATTGAGCTTCAAGTATCTCATCAGACATAGAGTTAATTACATCCATCTGGTAGGACACTCCTGGAGAATAATGTGATCATTATTTTGAAATGGGTAGCATAGCTCTGGGCTCAGAGCATACTACATATTGAATAATGTTAACACACCTCTCCACACATTTCTCTGTACAGGTAAAACAAAGTGATAAACATTGCGCAAATAAAATCTATAAGTAATATTTTAAGACGTCAAAACAGGTTTTGAAAAATTCAAAGGAAAGTGGTATAAGCTAGAAAAAAAGAAATGGCAGTCAGAACACAATATATTAGAGAAGCGTCTGAGCAGATAGTAGTCAGAGTGATAGAAAGGACTGGTTTATTTGCCAGAAGAAAGAAAATGTGATTAAGTTCAAAAATCAGTTTCTGAATGAAGTGTTCCAAGAAGGAACACTACTGAGGTGCAGTGTGTTGGTGAGGTGCAGCGTGGTGTGATAGAAACTGATAAGGAAAATCCCAGCTGACTCAAAATTTTTCCCACAGAAATATTGACATTCCCAAGAATGATGACCAGGAAATGGCTGAAAAGAAAGCCAGTGGCAGCTAAGGAAAAAATAACTGAAAGTCACTGAAAGTGATTCTGGCTCATCAACTTTTTTTGTTTGTGTATTTATGTACTTTGACACAGAGAGAAAGGGAGGGAGGTAGAGAGAGCGAGAGAATCCCAAGCAGGCTCTGGGCTATCAGCGCAAAGCTCCATGCGGGACTCGATCTCACACACGGTAAGGTCATGACTGGAGCCGAAATCAGGAATTGGACACTTAACCGACTGAGCCACCCAGATACCTAACTTCTTCTATGTACCTATCTTTTATCATTGAAAACATACAAAAAGGCATGTGTGTGCATGTTTAAATATTTATGTACATGCAATATGATAATTAATGTTTAAATATGCATATAAATATTCATACATATGATATAGTAGATTAATGTATACTTAGCTAAATTAAATTATATCCAACATGGAATGGGAAAAAATGAATAGCCTGGTACAACAGTTTTAACAATCTGAAATTGGTTACTGGAGAGTTTGTATTTCTGAATTTTGTTCAAACATTGCGAGAAATACAATTAAAATTTAACACTTTTGATTACTAACAAAAATGATCTAATTTAAATGAAATAGTTTACAATCAATTTTACCATCTATTAATCCACTTCCATTTTATCCATTAAAAGATGAAAGCCACCGAATACATGGCCTCAGGGAATCTCACCTCGGTGACTGAGTTCATTCTCACGGGAGTCTCAGACCACCCAGAGCTCCAGATTCCACTCTTCTTTGTTTTCCTGGTGATCTATGGGCTGACCATGGCAGGGAATCTGGGCATCATCACCCTCACCAGTGTTGACTCTCAGCTTCAAACCCCCATGTACTTCTTCCTCAAGCACTTGGCTATCATCTTGGCGATTCTATTGCCCCGAAAATGCTGGTTAACTTCTTGGCTTCAAAGAAGACCATATCCTACTATGGATGTGCAGCCCAACTGGGTGGGTTCTTAGTCTTTATTGTGGCTGAGACTTTCATGCTAGCTGTAATGGCCTACGACCGCTATGTGGCTATTTGCAACCCCCTGCTCTACGGGGTGGTGGTATCTCCACAGATCTGTCTGCTGCTGGTATCCCTCACATACCTCTACAGTCTGACCACAGCACTGACCGTCACCTCCTGTGTGTTCTCTGTGTCATACTGCTCTTCTAACGTAATCAACCATTTTTACTGTGATAATGTCCCCTTGTTGGCATTGTCCTGTTCCAATACCCACATTCCAGAAACAGTAGTGTTTACCTCTGCAGGGATCAATTTGCTTTTCTCTATGATTATTGTTCTAATATCCTACTTCAACATCGTCCTTGCCATTTTGAGGATACGTTCCTCAGAGGGTCGACAAAAAGCCTTTTCCACCTGTGCCTCCCACATGATGGCTGTCACTGTGTTCTACGGGACCCTTCTCTTCATGTATTTGCAACCAAGGAGCAACCACTCATTGGATACTGATAAAATGGCCTCTGTCTTCTACACCCTGGTCATACCCATGCTGAATCCCCTCATTTACAGCCTAAGGAACAAGGATGTGAAGGATACATTGAAGAGATTCCTAAATAAACCATACCAGTCTTTCAAATTCATGTAAATAAGAATTACAATTGTCTCTATTTGAGGGTTTTCATTTTCTCCTGAAAAGCTAATGTCTGCTAAGTGCCAAGGAAGTAATAGTTTAAAACTCCGTAAATTTCGATGGGAAAATCGTAACCAATTTCTATTCCAACCTCAAATAACCAACTTTTCCTAATAAAAATATGTATTAGTTACCAAAACAAGTGCACATATTTAAGTTGTAAACAGTGATTTCAATATAAACACATTTTATAGTGCAACATAAGTTGGCTACTGGGTTTTTATAATTTCTTTTCAAGAGAACTCAAAACTCTATGAGCTAAAGACTCCATTATTTGGACTACTCCTCACTGTTTATGTGATCGCAGTAGTGAATAACCTGGGTTTGATCATCCCCACCAAGATAGACTCTAGGCTACAAACACCCATGTACTTCTTCCTCAGACACCTGGCTTTCACTGATCTTGGTTATTCAACAGCTGTGGGACCCAAAATGCTGGTAAATTTTGCTGTAGATCAACATACAATCTCCTTTAATGGGTGTGCCACCCAACTCACTTTTTTCAGTATTTTTATCGTTAGTGAAATTTTCATTCTGTCGGCAATGGCCTGTGACCGCTATGTGGCCATTTGTAACCCTCTGCTCTACACAGCTGTTATGTCACAAAGATTATGTCAGGTGTCGGTGGCAATACCTTACCTCTATAGTGTCTCTTTGTCTTTGCTGACCATCATGAAAATGTTCCTTTCATCATTTGATGACTGTAATGTCATCAGGCATTTCCACTGGGACAGTCTACCATTGATACCTTTGTTCTGCTCAAGCACCCATGAAAGTAGATTGATAATTCTGATCTTTTCTGCTTTTAATCTGGTGTCATCTCTTCTCATAGTCCTTGTGTCTTACATTCTAATCTTTGTTGCCATCTTCAGGATGAACTCTGCAGAAGGCAGGCACAAGGCTTTCTCCACCTGTGGATCCCATCTGGCAGTGATTGCCTTATTCTATGGCACTCTATTCTTTATGTATGTGCAGCCGAAATCTACTCTTTCCTTTGATACTGATAATATGGCCGCCTTATTTTACACGTTGGTTATACCCATGCTGAATCCAATGATCTACAGCTTGAGGAACAAAGAGGTGAAAAATGCCCTACGAAGAACTTGGAGAAAGTGTGCAAATATAGACATACTTCAGAGATATTGCAGGTTTGGTTCCAGTCCACCACAATGAAGCAAATTTCACAGTAAACCAAATTAAATGAATTTTTGGTTGTCCAATACATATAAAAGTTATGTTGACACTGTATTATAGTCTGTTAAGTATTTTTAGCATTAGAGGTAATCATACAATGTGTATATTTTAATAAAAAAACACTGTATTGCTTAAAAATGCTGTCATCTGAGCATTCAGAGTCATAATATTTAGCTCACAGAGGGTCTTGCCTCCATCTTGATGGCTGCTTAGTGGTCAGGGTGGTGGTTTCCGAAGGTTAGGGTGACTGTGGTATTTTCTGTTTTTTTTTTATTAAAAAAATGTTAAATGTTTATTTATTTTTGAAAGAGAGAGAGACAGAGCACAAGCAGGGAGAGGCAGAGAGAGAGGGAAAGAGGGAGACACAGAATCCAAAACAGGCTCCAGGCTCTGAGCTGTCAGCACAGAGCCTGACGCAGGGCTCGAACTCTGAACAGAAAGATCATGACCTGAGCTGAGGTTGGACGCCCAACCAACTAAGCTACCTAGGTGCCCAACTGTGGTAATTTCTTAAAATAAATCAACGATGAAGTTTGTTGCATTTATTAACTCTTCCTTTCATGAATAATTTCTCTATAGCATGTGATGCTGTTTGATAGAACTTACCCACAGTGGAACTTCTTTTCAAAATGGAGTCAATCTTCTCGAACCCTGTTGCTGCTCTATCACCCATGTATATGTAATATTCTAAATCCACTGTTGCCAGTTCAACAACCTCACAACATCTTCACCAGGAGTAGATTCCATGTGAAGAAATCACTTTCTTGGTTCGTGCATAAGAAGCAATTCTTCATCCATTAAAGTTTTATCATGATACTTAAGCCATTCGTTCACATCTTTAGGCTCCACTTCTGATTCTAGTTCTCTTGCTGTTTCTACCACATCTGAAATTACTTCTTCCACTGAAGAATTGAGCTTCCAATTTGTTTAAAACATACACAGACCCATACACACACATATAACAAATATATGATGCTAAGTATAATCAAGTGAAGCAGAATAAAAGAAGTATGCCTGTGTTTTTATTTAAAATTCACAGTAAGATATGCTAACAGTAAATGATGTATTATCCAATGTATACTATAACTAACATTCTGTAACCTGTACTATTGCTTGAAGGGATGGGCAGATTTCTATTAAATTATGATTAGTGAACATGTGCATGCTTAACAAAGTATAAATAAAAGCACTGTTATTTTTAAGTTGCGTAATTGTGTACAATATGAATTCAAAAGAACTTCAAGGTGAAACATTAAAAATAACAACTAAATTTTGCAAGGTTGGTATATATAAGGTCTCCATATAAGAGATCGATTTTTTTGCTAGAAACTAACAAAAGACTTGTAAAAATGAAATTTTATACTATTAATTACACCTGAAAAGAAAATCTGTATCCAAGGAAAAATCTATAAACAATTTGCGTGATTTGTTGTCAGAAACTACAAAGACATTACTGAGTTATTAAAGAAAACATAGATGTCGGAGTATGTCATGTCCTTTGGTTGGAAGAAGCAAATGCTGTGATGAGATCAGTTCTCCCTAAATTATCCTATAGATGTAACACAGTAACAATCCAATCCCAGTCGGTATTTAAATATTTAAGTTAATATAAAAATGTATATGGAAATGCAAAAGATTTAATGACCAGGGTAATACCCAAGAAGAAGAATTTAATGATGGGTATAAATTCCTTTAACAAAGCTAGACTATTTTGTAATGTTTATTTATTTGTTTTGAAAGAGAGAGATAGGGAGAGGGGCAGAGAGAGAGAGGATCCCAAGCAGGCTCCCTGCTGTTAGCACAGAGGTGGACACAGGGCTTCTTCTCACCAGCAGAACCATGAGATTATGACCTGAGCTGAAATAAGGAGTCAGCTGTTTAACAGACTGAGCCACCCAGGTGCCCCAAAACCACATTTCTTGAACAAAAGGAAAATATCTCCATGAGTTGGAATATGCAAAGAAAGCCAGGGAGGTGAACAATGAATGGACATAATATCAGGTGAAAGACACTAGGCTCTTCCAAAATCACACTGGCATATGCAAATATAAATGAGATTGAACTGTACTCATTTGGCACTTTATACAAGTGACCCATTTTGGTTTAGAATGTTTGATACAGTTGAGGAGTACTGCATGTAGGCAAGAATGCAAGGCTGATTTCACACGTGAAAACCCATTACTTAAATCCATAAATCAACATTCTTATAAGTTAAAAGAAAACAAATAGGTTTCTGATAAAATTCAACAGCAACTTGTAATAAACTGACAAGCTGAGTAGAATAGAAGAAATCAGTGTTATAAATGATATTTATAAAAATCTTACATATGGGGGAATAAATAGATTGAACACAGAGGTATTGAAGTTAGCGAAAATACTTCCATAGTATTATAATCATGGACACATATTATTGCATTTAAAAACATACAGAAAACTTGTAAAATGGAAACATTGAACACTTACCTTCTGAAATTGACCCTAAGACTAAGAGACCCGGACTCATCATATATATTCAATATGTATTGAACATTGTAGCTGGTTCACCATAATAGGAAATAAAAAGTATAAAGATAAGAAACCACATACTGTCATTAAAAAAAATTTGGGGGTAGAGCCAAAGCTTAAGAGACTGTTAAAAACTGAGAACAAACTGAGGGTTGATGGGGGGTGGGAGGGAGGAGAGGGTGGGTGATGGGTATTGAGGAGGGCACCTTTTGGGATGAGCACTGGGTGTTGTATGGAAACCAATTTGACAATAAATTTCATATAATAAAAAAAAAAAAAAAAAAATTTGGGGGTAAATGTTATGATTAACTACATAGAAAAAAATCTATAAATAATTTATTAAAAATAATAAGTGAATTTAGTAAATTTTCTGGATACAAAACAAATTTAGAAAAATCAACTTTATTTCTACATCCCACCCATAACAATTAGAAAATAAAATTGAAGGAGCGATAACGTTTATAAAACAAATAAAATAAATCCCTAATTTATTAAAATCCAATACAAATATATGAGTAGTCATTAATAATATGTATAAAAATTTAACATGGAATAATCAATGAAAGTTTAAACCAAATATGTCCATGGAATAGAAGATTTATTATTGTAACAACGTCCAATATCTTTAGATTGATCTATAGTTTCAATATAATTCCAACATACCTTATTTTCCTCCTCCTTCTTTCCCTTCCTGATTTCTTCCTTCTTCTGTAGAATTCTGCAATGATACAATTTTTTAAAACATTTATTCTTTTACTTTAGCCTGCCATCCTCAGTTTATTCTGATATTTTTAATTAGTAGTTTATTAGGGATATTTATACATATTTTTATTTCATTATACTTATGCTTGTGCATGTTATAGGCTAGTCTCATAGTATGTAGTTCTCTGTGGCCTTAATGTGAAGAAAAACTTAAAATATCATTCCCGAATCTATAAACCTGTATCTATATATACATCTATCTATCTATAAGCTTGTCTGCGTCATTTACCTTGACAGTAGTCTGTTGAATAATATAGTAAGCATAAGACACATTTTTTTCTTTAAAAAAAATTATCCCTTTATCCAAAGGGAATTTTTATAAAATTTTATTATATAAAACCAATTCCAGTAACCTCACTTTCTCCCAGTTTGCTCAATCTCCTCATATTTTTCCTAGATTCCTACAATCAATATATGTCTGATATGTTACAAACAACTTGGTGTATGTCAGTTGTAATGAAAATGCACGTTGTGGGGAGGAAATGTTTTGGTTTTAGGTAAATTTTTATTACATATTGTATGTAAAGTAGAAACAACTTATCCAAAAGAACAGCACAGTGATGGTCCAATCTTAGTCATGGAGTTGGGATGTGACAGGGTGAGGGGACTGGGGACAATTAGCTGGATAACATACTACTTGACTTGATAACAAACTATTCATCATAATAACCCTGAACAGAAGTTAAGCTGCACAAAAAGAATTTATATGTGCATATTTAGAGATAATCTGTTTCAGACAACATACTATCGCCTCTGAAAAAAAACACGCGAAAAACCCCACTATGTATACGATATTTGAAAGCTATTTCCAGGTACCATAAACCCATTGAACCAATTCTCATTTCATTTGTCTTTCCCAGCAGTCTTGCAAAAAAAAAAAAAATGATTTTGCTGATATGGAAACAGGGAGTAAGATAATTTATATCATTTGCTCAAAGTATTCCTTTGCATATACCACCATTTTAAGTATAGCAGAGACCCCATCTACTTATGTATATTTCTTGGGATAATTCTCTAAATAAAGTCAAATAATCTCTACTATGATTTGTTAAAGTTTCCTACTTACATACTTCTGTCATATGTCAGTCAAGTGTATTAATTGTTTCATCCTGTACCACATGTAGGCGTAACGGGTCCAACAGACCTATGCTTTACAACAGTGGTTTTAGATGTTTCCATGGATCATTGGCACTGAGGTTTTAAATTTTTTGTACATAACTAATATATTATATCATGTGAATGTAATTTGGTAAATGTAATTATGTAATCATCATTGTATAAACAACAAACAGAAAAATTTGATAACCACCTATACATCTATGGTTTTTACCATTTTTTAAAATGTTTGATGCCTCTATCTATCTATCTATCTATCTATCTTTCTATCCACTTAATCATCTATCTACCTATCATCTATCCATCTATCTATCTGTCTATGCAGTTTTTCAGCCTTGGCCCCATTGGCATTTTGAGTTGTTTAATTCTTTGTCAGGTAGGAGACAGCCCTAATATAGTAGGATTATTAGCAGCATCACTGGACGCTGCCCATAATATGTCAGTAGCATTCCTCCTCAAGTTATGACAACCAAAATACCTCAAAACAGTGTCAACTGTTCTTTGGAAGACAAATATCCCAGTGTAATACTGCTGAAACACTGATCTATCTCTATCTCTGGCCCAATCTTCCATTCTTCCTTACTTTCTTCCTCTCTCTGTCTCTCTCTCTCTCTCTGTGTGTGTGTGTCTTTATAACAATATAAATTATTATATATGTTTTGTTGTGGGTTGGGGTTTTTTAAAAAATATCCTGAATTTGAAATTTGGATTTATCTTATTTATATTAGTTTTCTATGCTACAACACTAACACACAGATAATATAACAAGGAAGCTGTTTATTATGCAGATTATCTATTTGGAATAGGTTTTCCGATAAACCTAGATTAAAAAAACATTGGGGTGCCTGGGTGGCTCAGTCGGTTAAGCGTCTGACTCTCGATTTTGGCTCAGTTCACGATCTCCCCATCTGCGAGTTCGAGCCCCAGGTCAGGCTCTGTGCTGACAGCTCAGAGCCTGGAGCCTGCTTAGGATTCTGTGTCTCCCTCTCTGTCTGGAACTCCCCCACTCAAATTTTGTTTCTCTCTGTCTCTCAAAATTAATAAGTAATAAAAACATTTAAAAAAACACAAACAGTGCTGAACAAATTCATTCTCATGGGAATCACAAACCATCCTGAGCCGCAGCCTCCATCGTTTGGGCTCTTCCTCATCTACCCAGTCTCAGTGATGGGCAATCAGGTATGATCAGCCTCACAAAGATGGACTCTAGGCTGTAAACACTCATGTACTTCTTCCTCAAACACTTGGCTCTCATTGATCTGAGTTATTCAACAATTTTAGGACCAAAAGTGTTAATAAGTTTTATCATGGAAGCAAACACAATCTCTGATTATTTATGTACCACACTGGTAGCTTTCTACATTATCCTCATTGTTAGTGAAATTTTCATTCTATTGGCTACACCCTATGGTAGCTACATGGCCATGTGGCCATCTGTAACCCTCTGCCCTATCCAGTCCTCATGTCACAAAGGGTGTGTCAGGTCCTGGTGGCCATCCCCTATCTCTACAGCACATTTGTTTCTCTTCTATTTACTATAAACATTTTTAGTTTATCCTTTTGCGACTATAGGATCATCAATCATTTCTACTGTGACAGTCCTTTCTTGTTATCTTTCCTCTGCTCAAATAGGCATGATTGAGTTGATGATTTTGATTTTGTCAGTTCTTATTTATTTTTATTTTTTTAAATGTCTACTTAATTATTTGCAGAGAAAGAGCAAGCAAGGGAGGGGTGGAGAGAGGGAAAGAGGGAGAGAGAGAATCTCAAGCAGGCTCTGTGTGAACAACCTGATGCAGGGCTTGATCCCATGAACTGTGAGATCATGACGGCGAGATACCTTGGACCGTGAAATCAAGAGTTGATGCCTAAGCGACTGAGCCACCCCAGCACCTTGATTTTCTCCATTTTTAATTTTATTTTAGTCCTTTTGATAGTTCTCGCATCTTACCTGTTGAGTCTGCTACACATGGTCAGGACGGACTCAGCTGAGGGCAGGCACAAGACTTTTTGCACCGTGGGTCCCACCTGACAGTGGGCACGGAGTCTTATGGGACTTTAATATTTATGTACGTGGAACCTAAGCCCAGTCATTCCTTTGACACTGATAAAGTGGCGCATATATTTTATACCTTTGTTATCCCCATGCTGAATCCCTTGATCTATAGCTTGAGGAACAAAGATGTAAACTATGCAGGACAAAGGATGTGGGAAAAAACTATGCATACCTTCCCTTAATTTATTGCACTGTGTGGTTCCTATGAATACGATTATAAACCTTAAACATTGTTGTGTGTTCCTTCAGAGGGAAACGCAAGGATAAATGAGTCAACGTATATTTAGAGATTGACCTCTATGTACAAGTCATACTTCTAAGTGCCCTTGCAGAAAAAGACATTCAGTATACAATAGAAATTAAATACCTTCGAAATTTCAGTGTTTTATTAATAAGTACATAAGTATATAGTTAACCAATAACAAGCTACGCATGAATGACAAAGTGCAGATAAAATTTACCTGTGGCAAAGCAGATATTTGATATGATCAGGGCCAAGATTAATAGAAAAATGAAGGGGTATAAAAGAAGATTCAATTTTATAAGAAAAGGCATTTTTGTGATAAAAGTCAATAAAATGACTGTGACTATGTAAAGTCAACTGTATTCCTATTGAATATTTATTATGAACGGCAAATATGTTTTAATGTAGGAAAACACATAGTTACATTGTTAATATTTTCAGAGCATTTTAAAATTACTCCCCAGAATTAATTAATTTTGTTCAAGTTAGGTAATTTGCAAACACAGCTAATGTGACTGCACCAAATTTAAAATGGTATAAAAGATGTCATAAAGAAATTGAAAAGGTATTATTTTATTTCATGTAATAGACAAATTTTATTATCAATAATACATGCAAATTAAATTACACATGTATGTACCAATCACAATGAGGGAGACATCTTGAATTCACTTCCGTAAATTGTAAAACCACATAACTGGCGATACTATGTATAATTTATGTATTCAAAACTATAACAGAAAATACATTCTTTATTTTGCAAAAGACAATATGGATGAATCTTGAAGACATTATACGAAGTGAAATAAGCCAGTCACAGCACTGCATGAGGCCATCTATGTGAGGTATAGAAATAATTAATTACACAGAATCAGAGAGTGGAATGGTGGCCGTCAGGGACTGGAGGAAGGGAGAAATAGTTGATAAGCAACAGGTATCAAGTTTCAGTTATGCAAGATGATTAAGTTCTAGAGATTTGTTATAAAACGTTGCGCCTATGATCACCATGACTGTGTTGTGCACTTAAATATTGGTCAAGAGTGTAGAGCTCCTATGAAGTTTTAAGTTTTCTGATCACAATAAAGTATAAATAAAAAGATTTGGAAAAAAGAGAACAAGGTTGTGTATAGTTACTAACTTTGTCTGTAGATGGGGTGGAGGGAATGTGACTGGGGATAATGGATTAGTGCATATTCAGCTTAGATGTAATTAAAGCATTACTTTAAAATAATGAATCATAGAAACGCATGCGTGGCTCAGGGTTAAGCGCGTCTGACTTTTGATTTTGGCTCAGGTCACAATTTCCTGGTTTGTGGGATTAAGCCCGGTGCCAGGCTCTGCGCTGACTGTAGGAGTCTGCCTGGGATTCTCTCTCTCCCTCTTTCTCTGCCCCTCTCTTGCTTATGCTCTCTCTCTCTCAAAATAAATAAACTTAAAATAAATAATGAATCCTGTATGAGAAAACTATTCTTTAAGGGGAGGGATAGAAGTATGGTGCCTGGACTATAATTTCCTGAACATATATAGGTATGTGTATGTATATGTAGATGTGTGCAATGTTTCTTATAAATATGTTGAAAAGTGAAATTTTGTGATTCAGAATGGTCCTGTCTTATCCTAGAACTTTATTTGCTTGACCAAAGTAAGTTTATATATGGTACTCACAACTTAGGAAAGGGACAACACCTCCTATGCAACAAAGATTTTAAATAAGAGATCAAAGTGTAAAATAAAGCATCAATAACAATGAAAAATGCAAAAGTAACTATTTTTTTTTAATTTTACAACGTTGTGGGAATGCTAATTAGATGGGGGGGTGTTGGCAGAGCTGGTGAGGGAGTGAAAGTAAGGTTAACTGCGCGGGATATCGACTCTCTGTGGTCACATGACAGATAATCGGCAAATGTCATCGGAGAGGAAGCAACAACACAACCCTCTTGTGGGTACTTGGACTCTGGAAAGAACCTCAAGGGTTTAAATTCATTGTCATGAGTAACTTGAGATTTGTAAAAATCTTTATTTCCTCTTTATGGTCTGCAAGTTGTCTGTTACTTCAGTGGTTATGGAGCCTAGAATGGGCCAAGATGAAGAAGAAACAGTGTATCCTGACAGAAGTAGTGAATATTTTAGAGAATTATATGCAAGTTGTCACTGTTTCTTCACCAAAGTGAAAATCATATTAAAGATAGAGTATAAGCACTTAAAAATCCTTCCTATTTTATTTCAGAATTCTAAGATGGTTATTATATTCACTCATTCACTTTTTATCATTTATCAGTCAGTAGTCAGTAAAAATCTTTTGAACACCTACTCTTTCCTGGGCACTATTTTAGAAGCTATTAATACAAAGGCATTTAGATGTACTATTTTCATTTATAAAGCATACAGACTAGAAAGCCCCAAACAGGAAAGTAAAAATGTTATCAATATTTACTTATAACATTTTAAATGCTTGATAAGAGATCACAAGGTTTTCTGAAAAATGCAATTTCCATCGAATAATTTTAACAAAACACCGGCCACAGGATCAGGTATATGATGGGTGCTTTCTGAATTTCAATAGAACAATTCATATTTAGTCTTCCTAGAGTGATGCGCATTTCGAACGCATGCTGTATATCATCTGATTTTTATGGCAAATATATCAGGCTTGTTCCTCGCCCCCGAATGGAAGCTTTGCATTCAGTTTTGTCCCCAGTGTTCAGAGTAAAATGGAGCATTGGGGCCAGAATCCTGGGCTTTCCAACTGTTGGATTTGCTTCACCCCAGGACCAGCAGCCACACCGCCCAACCAATACAAGGGACGAATCAAAACAAACACACACACAAAGGGTGGACTTAATGCACGTGATGGTTACTTGGTATGATCGCCCACCTGTGTCCCTAGGCTAACCCCACATCCTCACTCTGGGGTGCAGTTGTTGTGTGGAGACTTGAGTAATTGGTCTTCCCGTCCCCGGGGAATCAGAACTTTACCTGGGAATTCCTGGGTGCACATGTGGGAACTGGAGCCATAAACCAGCTTAGTTCAGTGTGCGGTTCTACAGGGACTTCAGACACTTGTAACACTCTTCAAAAGACCTCCTGTGGAACCTTAGCAGTGGGTCTCAGCAGACCTCTGTGCACAGGTAGGTTCAACCCAACGATTTACAAAGTGCTCATTCTGGGTGTGACGACCGAAGTACTTGGGGAAGTTTACCAATTCAAATCAGACTCAGGACTGAAATGTCAGCTCTATTCTCTTCTCCTGAGGACTCAAATCTCTGCCCCCTGATGGCCAGGTGGAAGGAACAGGGAAACGACTCAAACAAAGGTGTCCAGGCCCCCTACTGATAAATTCAAAAGTGTGAGCACTTCTACAGAATAACCAATAGACATTGCAAGGAGTCCATTTCAACTTAGGATGAGGAGGAATTCTTTCTGCCTCAGAGCTGGCAGAAGAGATGTTTTAGAAGGCATTTACACCAGATAGGAAGCTTCCTAAGTGTCTTTGAAATATAAGATTTCTTCTCCAAGAAAGACCTACTAGATTGCCTAACATAAAACAAAACAAAAACAAACAAACAAACCAAAAACCTAGTTTCTCCTCTCCCTGTTTTCCCACATTGCCCAGGGTGATAAACCATATGATGGAAAGACATGGGCCCAACAGTCTGTACGTTGCTGGTGGACGCTGAGAATTCAGCAGAAGATGCAGTTTGCCCTTAACACAGCCCATGTATAAGTCACTTTCAGACAAATTGGGGAAGAATGGACTGTGCTCTTGAAATCATTTCGGAAGCTGTTTAAAAACTAATATCCAATGTTATTTCTCAGCCACATTGTACCATCAAATGATTAACATTAAGTATATTTTCAAAGGGTTTTTTGTTTGTTTTTTTTTTACTGAGAATTCAATATTTTGGTAGAGCTATAAAATATTCCTTTTCAGAAACACACTTGAGAAACACGGCATGTACAAGTCAAAATATCTTTTATTTTGAGATATACTTACCGAAATAAAAAAAACAACTTGCCATTAGTAATACTTCATTAAAAATGAATTCAAAAGAGCTAAGAGTATATGCAAATATGTTATTTTCAAAAGATAATCGCATGAATTCATTGTAACCAGTCCACAATTACTGTTGTTGCTGCTTTTTTTTGTTGTTGTTGTTAAATTAAGGATACACTTATTGAATATATGATAACCTAGAGTGAAACGTACTGAGTTGTTTTTGTTCAGGAAACGCTTTGCCTAAAGTGAGTGTTGCCACAGTGATTTTCATCATAAACTTACCTGTGCATTTCTTTTCAGATGCAGTGGTAGGACAAGAGACATGGGATGTTTAGTGCAACACTGTTGTATAAGCTCATCAAACATATATTTGATTTATGGAATGAAGTATCTTTTTTTTGTAAAGATCTTATTTTTATGTAATCTCTATACCCAGCATGAGGTAGAATTCACAACCCTGACATCAAGGGTCCCATGCTCTACTGACTGAGCAAGCCTGGTGTCCCTAAAGTATCTTTGACTAAACAAACACACACCACACCTTTAATAGAGAAGCAAGTTGTGAGAGAACACAAGTTGTGAAACAACACAACTGATTTGTTTGTTAAATGTATAGCTAGATATCACGTGCCCCAGTTGCTTGGATATGCAAAATTGCAATTCACTTGCTATTCCTATTTCTTTTAAGTTTATTTTTATTTATTTAGAGAGAGAAATGGAGAGTCAGCGGGGGAGGGGCAGAGAGAGAGGGAGACAGAATCTCAAGCAGTCTCCCTGCTGTCAGCACCAAGCCCAAGCGGGTCTCGAACTCACTAAACATGAGATCTTGACCTGAGCCAAAACCAAGAGTTGGACGCTTAACCGACTGAGCCACTGAGGCATCCGTTGCTATTCCTATTTTAACTAAAAAACTCCTCAGTGAGGTAGAATGGATTACAGGGACACAAGCAGGAAATCACATTGGAAAATCATTCAAAATACGCTAATAACAATAACTGCGAGTACTATTTTTTTTTTTGCCTTCATTGTTATCAGGCTCTGTACTAACTTGCATATGTGTATTACCTCATGACATTCACACAACACAGGTATGAATACTTGGCAAAAACCACACAGCTAGAAATTGGTGGACTAACATCCAACCAATCAACCAAACACGTAAAACAAAACCACAAAACCAAAGCGTTAATCAGTACTCAACACAGTCTCTTTGCGTGACTTAAGCTCATTGAGCCTCAACCGTCTCATCGGACATGGAAATAATTTCATCCACCTCCTAGGACAGTCCTGCTGAATAATGAGATTATTATTTTGAAATGGCTAGCATAGCTCTGGGCCCATAGTACACTACATACTGAATAATGTTAGCATGCTTCTCCAATCATTTCTCTGTACAAGTAAAACAAAGTTATCAAACTTGAGCAAACCAAGCCTACAAATGATACTTTTTCCAAACATCAAAACAGGCTTTGAACAATGTAAAGGAAAGAGGTATAAGCTAGAAAACAAGAAAGGGCTTCCAGAAGACAATAATACAGAAGTGTCATCGCAGGTAGAGGTCGGGGTGATACAAAGGACTAGTTTATTTGGCAGAAGAAAGGAAATGTGATTAAATTTAAAAAATTCAGTTGCTGAATGACACGAAGAAAGAACACTACTGAGGTGTAATCTGTTGGTGGACAACTGAAGCAGTGTGGTTAGATAGAAACTGATAAGGAAAAACCAACGCAGTCAAAATATTTCCTGCAGAAATATTGAAATCCCAAAGATGATGACACATTACAAGCCAAAGAGAAAGCCAGTGGCAGGTAAGGAAAAAATAACTGCAAATCACTCTGGGTCATCAACTTCTAATAGGTAGTTATCTTTTATCGTTGGAAACATACACGTATACAGAGGCATATGCGTGTATATGTAAATATATATTTATGCAATGTTATAATTAATATTTTTAAAGATGCCTATGAATATTAAGACATGTAATACAGTAGATTAATATATATTCATCTAATATAAATTATATACAACACAGAACTGAAAAATTAACAGCTTGGTACAACAGTTCTAACAACTTGAAATTGGTCTTTAGAGAGTTTAAATATCTGAATTTTGTTAAAACATTAGGAGAAATAATATTAAACTCTGACACCTTTCACTGTAAACAAAAAAGAAATTCAACTTAAATGAAACAGTTTACAATCTAGCATCTACCAGAAAACCTGATTTCACCATCTATTAATCTCCTTCCATTTTCCCCTTTTGAAGATGAAAGCCACTGAATACATGGCCCCAGAGAATCTTACCTCAGTGACTGAGTTCATTCTCACGGGAGTCTCAGACCGCCCAGAGCTCCAGATTCCACTCTTCTTTGTTTTCCTGGTGATCTATGGGTTGACCGTGGCAGGGAACCTGGGCATCATCACCCTCACCAGTGTGGACTCTCAGCTTCAAACCCCCATGTACTTCTTCCTCAGGCACTTGGCTATCATCAATCTTGGCGATTCTACTGTCATTGCCCCGAAAATGCTGGTTAACTTCTTGGCTTCAAAGAAAACCATATCTTACTATGGATGTGCAGCCCAACTGGGTGGGTTCTTAGTCTTTATTGTGGCTGAGATTTTCATGCTAGCTGCAATGGCCTATGACCGCTATGTGGCTATTTGCAACCCCCTGCTCTACATGGTGATGGTATCTCCACAGATCTGTCTGCTGCTGGTATCCCTCACATACCTCTACAGTCTGACCACAGCACTGACCGTCACCTCCTGTGTGTTCTCTGTGTCATACTGCTCTTCTAATGTAATCAACCATTTTTACTGTGATAATGTCCCCTTGTTGGCATTGTCCTGTTCCAATACCCACATTCCAGAAACAGTAGTGTTTACCTCTGCAGGGATCAATTTGTTTTTCTCTATGATTATTGTTCTAATTTCCTATTTCAACATCGTCCTTGCCATTTTGAGGATACGTTCTTCAGAGGGTCGACAAAAAGCCTTTTCCACCTGTGCCTCCCACATGATGGCTGTCACTGTGTTCTACGGGACCCTTCTCTTCATGTATTTGCAACCAAGGAGCAACCACTCATTGGATACTGATAAAATGGCCTCTGTCTTCTACACCCTGGTCATACCCATGCTGAATCCCCTCATTTACAGCCTAAGGAACAAGGATGTGAAGGATGCATTGAAGAGTTTCCTAAATAAGCCATGTCAGTCTTTCAAATTCATGTAAATTTAAAATTACAGGTGTCTTCTTTTAAGGGTTTTTATTTGCTCCTGAAAAGCTAATCTCTGTTAAGTGCAGAGGCAATAAATAGTTAAAAATCCCATGGCTTTCCATGGGACAATCTTAAGCTTTTCTATTCCCAACCTCAAATACTGAGCTTTCCCTAATACAAAGATGTGTTAGTTACCACAAAAAAGTACACGTATTTAAGTAGTAAACAGTGATTTCAATACAAACACATTTTATAGTGTAACATAAGTTGGCTACTGGGTTTTTGTAATTTCTAATTAAAGAAGAGAAATTCTGGGAGCTGGAGAAGGTGTGTGAGAACCATTTCTTGCTATATGTATGCTTTGTTCAACAATTAAAGTTTTATTTTTACTTTTTGCAGTATTTTGTCTTTCCACTTCTGAAAATTTTTGAATCCATTTGTATCTTGAACTTATGTAAATTTATATCACAGGAAAAAAACCTTTAGGATAAAATAAAAACTAAACAAAAAATGCTTAGATATACGTGGAAATAGGACATGTGGCAAAGCAAAAGAAAATGTATGAAAGGTGATTCCATTTTTTTATCCCTCTCATTTGGTGCATGTACATGAAACAAAATGTTGGTATTTATCTTGGTATGATATAAAATTAATAAAATTAAGGTTCTGCATATCATATTCTCTTAGCAAAAACTTGTGTAGAATTACTCATCAGTGTTACGAAATCATAACAACAGATAGCATTTCTTTGAGGATTATTGTTTAGTGTTTGGGGGTAAAATCTTAGTAGACCACCAAAAAAAGAAAAAAGAAAAAAAGAAAAAGTCACTGTCGTTTTTTTGTTTTTTTTGTTTTTTTTTTTTTAATTTTTAAGGTTTATTTATTTTTGAGAGAGAGAGACAGAAAGAGTGCGAGCTGAGGAGGGGCAGAAAGAGAGAGGGGGGAAACACAAAATCTGAAGCAGCATCCAGGCTCTGAGCTGTCAGCACAGAGCCCCATGAGGGGCTCAAACTCACAAACCGTGAGATCATGACCTGAGCTGAAGTCGGACACTTAACCAACTGAGCCATCCAGGCCCTCCCAAAAAATCATTGGCCTTAAGTGACACCAACCCTCAAGGGAACCATGGCCAATAAAGAAAAAAAATAATAATAATAATAAATAAATAAATAAATAAATAAATACACATTAATAGTCATTCTGTGCCCTATCTCTACCTTTGCATGCAAAATCTGGTAACAATGTCCTGAGGAAGCAGGGGCGTGGGTTGTGAGGTAAGGCAATGCCTGGAAATAAAGTAGATTGATGACATTTTCCAAGAAGTCAGAAATTAGCCAAAAACAGGAACTGTGGCACTCAGTTTCATAGGCTAATTCCTTACTTTTACTTTAAGTAAGAATAGCTAGCTGAAAACAGAAAAGTCACACCGGTTGGTAGATATTCCTAGTCTTTACAGACAAAATTGGCAAGAGCTTGATAGCATTAGGCTTTCAGACTTTAGGCTTTCTTCTTTGTAAATATATAAAACTATATAATATACAGAATTGATTTTGTGTTTTTCTGTGCATGTGTGTATATGCGTGTGTGTTTTCCTATGGCCAGATTTGCTGCACCAAGCCACGTACGTACAATGGAGCAGTACCTTTCCCAGCAGAAAGCCATTCTCTTTGAGTCTAGTTAAGTGAACAGAATGGGAACAGAAGGGCTAACCTCACACTTGCACTTCTACCAATCCTATGCATTTTATTGAGAAATCAAAGTCAAGAATGAAAACTATAGCGTTTTCTACCCTTTGACTTGGTTTACATACATTTATTTTCTAAAAATAATTGTGCTGTCAGTGGTATTAGTTTCCCAGCGCTACGGTGACAAATCACCACTGACTCCCTGGCTTGAAACAACACATTCACGCATACACAGGCACTCACATATCACTTGGACGCATTTATCAGGAATGGTGAGTCAACATAATCAACCAACCAGGCAGGCACATTAGCCCAGCACCGGTTTTTCACAGAGTAAGATCGGGAAAATAATTTATGTCAGCTTTGCTCTCTAGTCGATCAAAGCTCACTCTGTGAGATGTTAAGTCACCTGTGCTTCCAGCCTCTCCCTACCTAACTGCTCTGGAGTCTCCATGGCCCCTGTGTCCAGAGACAATAAAATCCCCCTAGCGGTGAGGGGGGAGAGAAGATGCAAGACAGTCATAAGACAAGGTCTGACCACCTGTAAACTTAGGACAGACTTCAAATGACACCACAGGGCCCCACATTCTGCAGCTGCCGCAGAGGCAGTCAACTGACCTGAGGTCATAGGTAGGGATGCTCTAGGCAGAGAGCAACTCAAGTGTGTAAATCTTGGGTGGCCCACCCTGAATCTTCTCAAGACCATGAAAATAAGAAAAACCATCAAACTCTCCCAATTCAGCAGAGCAGGTGCCACTTCAGAGATTCAAACCCAAAAACTTCCTGAAGGACGATTTTCACAGCAGTTCATTTTCTTTTGAAGTACGCAGATCACACACTTTGATGTTTTACTTATGTCCCGAGACATATGTCTAGTGATAAATATTTTCTACCTTATCAAAAATCTAAGATGATTTTGAAGTTTTTTTTTAATTCAAAAGTGAAATTGAGGAATTCTAAGTCTTCTCATGGGGAATTCTTGTCACTTACATCCTAGAAAATTTTGGTTCGAGCTGCTAATACCATCTCCCCGGAAGTGCATAAACCTTCATCAAATGTCTACATAAACGTACTTTTGTAAACAACAGCCATTATCCAGGTTGGAGAAATTCTGCTGACAAAATATCTTGGAACACAACCTCTTATCTCGTCTCACAAAATGATTTGGGGTTACCCAAAATGTAAATATTATCAAAAACCTACTTCTTAAAAACATCGAGCCACATAACCAATGTGAGCTATAGTTGACAGAAAAGGTAAGTAATGATTTTAGAAAACACTAATATTAATATTTTAAAGAACTGAAAGATTACTGAATGATAATGATTAGTTTTTATTTTTTATATTTTTTTAATGCTTGTTTATTTTTGTGAAAGAGAGAGAGAGAGACAGAGTGTGAGCAGGGGAAGGGGCAGAGAGAGAGAAACACAGAATCTGAAGCAGGATCCAGGCTCTGAGCTGTCAGCACAGAGCCCAACGTGGGGCTCAAACTCACAAACCACAAGGTCATGACCTGAGCCAAAGCTGGACGCTTAACCAGCTGAGCTACCACCTAGGCACCCCGAATGATAATGATTATTAATGTCAACATCGTTAATTTAAGACACGGACTCAGAAGATTAATATCAATTTAAAACCCTTATGAAATCTATAAGTAAAAATTTCCATATTGGGAGAATTTTCAAGCAAGTTTTTTTTACTTATATGGATGCTTAAAATATTGCCTTTAGATCAAGGAATAGTCAATATGGATGCAAACACTTCCTTAATAGCTGCGGCATCTTCTCTTATATTGTAATCACTTTTCTCTTTGTTGGCTTCCTCTCTCACAATTTCCAGGATTTTATCCTCATTTCATGCTCCACCAGAAGGAACTACAATCTCTGAGACAGAAAGGGCTGTGGGAAGCATTCAGGACAAGTGCAATGAGGACAAGTGCACGGTGGTGGAGATATTGGCTGCAGACGGGGAGATGCTCTGTTACCACAGGTGAGTCGGCCACTTCTCCACTCCTAACTGCCAGGAGGCTGAGATCCCGCCAGCTGGGTGTCCAGGAGGAAAAGCAAGATTTGGAGGTCATCCCCCAACTTCTGCCTCAAGATATGTGTCAGGGTTTTGTCACCCCAATAACTATATTATCGGCATTATCACTGTTGTAGACATTCAAATAGTAAGATTAAATTAGAATTAACTTATCTCTCTCTTGGTGATCATTTCTGAATTTCGTTGTTGGTAAGGATTATATTTAGTGCACTTTTCTGTCTCAAATCTAGACTACTATCTGGATTTCTTTAAAAAAATAAGGTGTTAAATCAAGGAAAAATAAGTTTAGTTCTAGAAAGTTAAATCTGTTTTAATTGTTTGTTGCAATCTTCATCATTCATACTTCATACACGTGGCCCATATTGATAAGACCGAGGTCCACAGTCTGAAGTGCAATGTATGATGGCGGAATGTATACAGTAAGAGAAATCTTGAAAAAGATCCCTCCTGGTTTAAATAAATTAAACGTGTTCATGTACTCCCCAAAACAGGGCCCAGGAAGATAGTTCAGAATCGTTCATTCTTGGGTCAGTGTGGACCACACACACAGCGTTGTTGATTATGGTGATCCATGTAGATGTCAGAGGTTGGTAACTAACTAAATGACGGTCACTATGGGAGCAAACTTCTAGTAAATGAAGGTAGAGACAGATTATAGCAATTTTATTCAACAGAAGCCAGCAAAACATCGGTGTGTATGTAGAAAATGAATGCAATTCAAAAACACACAGTTGAGTGAGAACCTTGCAGTATCAAAAGAAGTTTTATAACATTTTTGTACACTTTAAAACGTATGCTATCTTCACTGTATAGAGCTGCATTTCTTTTCCAGAACATACATCAACTTTTGCAGAGGGGGTACCTGTGTAGGAAAGGAAACTGAAAGAAGGGATGTGGAATTAGGGTATCATTTATTCAATTTAGTCCCTTAGATTAAAAAAATATATATAATAACTTTACCACATATGCATAATTTTTATTCCTTCTGAACTTTTAACACACTTTGGTCATGTGTAAATAGTTTCGCCTTTATCTTCATGTATTAAACATGGGAGAAGTCTTTGTGGAAAATGCTGAAAGTTTATGTAATCTGTAGATGATTAAAACGTGTATCTAAAAAATAATCTACTTAAATCCAGATATTTGAGCGAACGCAATGAAAATAGCAACTAAAGTAGGCGACTTCTCTATATAAAGAAAAACCCACTTCTTCAAGAGGGAAATCAAAGTAACTCTGGATAATTAGCAAAGACAGTGGCACCATTTCTCGCTTTCAGATGCTTTGGGAATAACCAAGAATGACATTCAAGCTCCCAGGGATGTCTCAAAGGGAGGGGACACTCATAAATTCTTTTAACAGCAGTTAGATTAGTAATCACATGGGGGAGCAAGAAGTCAGTCCTCATTTAAAAGGAATAGGAGGCACTAATTATAATGATTATGAGATTAGCTGCAGTGATGATTTTTGATGACCGTCTCCGATAAAAATTACCAATGAGAGTCACCAATACCAGACTCAGTACATTATATCGTGTGTACTCATAATCTTTTTCATAACTAGGTTCTCCAGAGTAATGGTGTATTTTTACCACTATTATTATTTTCTTTGAACGTGGTAAGGAACCTCATTTATATGTGTCATTATTTCTACATTTATTTTGAGACTATAGATGATAAACATCATGAAGGGGGTGTCAGCATTTTTGCAAACTCAGTTAGAACTCCCCTCTCTCCTACCTTCCCTCTCTCTTTCCCTCCCCCCTTTACATGGGAGAGCGATGCTCTCAATTTGACCAACCCATTTATTTCAATTGGGGCTATTGGAAAATGTTATAGAATATTGAGTTGAGATGGGGTGCTAACATTTGCATAAGAGGACATCCTGGGACTTCATGCCCGTCCCCCCGGTGCTGGTACAGCTCTGGAGTTCCTGCTTCCATCTGATAAGAGTCAGGTGTGATGCTCAATTTCCTTGTTTCTTTCCAGGCAGTGCTTGGGTAGGGCTGGTGGGAAGGCGGGTCACCTAAATATTCAGGTGATGGGATGAGGAGGTTTGCCAAACTGTACGAACTGCTACGAAATAGTCCTGTCTCTGGGTCCAATTTTTGCAGCTTAAGGCTTTAGACTTTGTCATCTGTTTGGTTGCTGCTAATGAGTGATTGTTATTGTTTTGCTGTAAATATTTTGTTAATTTGCATAGATCTTTTAATAGAGCAGATTTTGCAAAGAAATTTTATCTGCCAAATTAAACGTGAATTTCTATTCTATATTTTTGAAATTTCTTTTTAAGGACAAGCAGAGGTTCTAGTTTTTAAGGTCAGAAAATTTTAACATTTTCTTACCACGTTAAGTCCTTGACCAGTCTAGGGTTGATTCTTATAGGATGAACTAAACATTCAGTTTCATCATCTTCTATAAAGACAATCATTTTCCCCAGATCTACGGAGTGGATCATTTATGCATGCTTGTCCTAACATCCTACTGCTATCACACACTTTAGTTCTATGCATTGGGTCTTTTTCTGAGATCCTTATTCTATCCCATTGTTGTAAGCCATATTGTCTCCGTAACCCTGTTTTATGTTTTATTATCTGGTAGCACATGTCTTTTCAAAATGTCTTGATTATTCTTTATACTTTGCATTCTTAAAATATATTTTAAATCCGTGTCAAACGGTACAAATTCCCTTAGAGAGATTTTGATTGTAAAGGCATTGTTCAAATAAGATTAATTTGTACAGAATTGACGTTTTTATAACGCTAAATTGCCCAATCCAGGAATATAGTGTTTATCCGATTTATGTATGATTTCTATACTGTTTCCCAAAGAAGTTTTAACTTTTCACCTTTTAAGGTAGGTTCAGTCTAGTTTTTATAAGATATTCCATCATCATGGAATTTCCCTTTTCTTCTTAATTTTTGTTGCCTTTGTCCATTCTAAATGGTATTAATTCTTCATTTCTTCAAATGCTCAATTTGTTTCTAATTCACTCTGATAATGTGATGAATTCTAATTACAGTTTTCAAAATTAAACCATCCAGTCAAACATGGGATCAGTGCAGCTTGGACAACTGTCCTGTAATTCTTACACATTTTTAAAATTTATATCAATGACATGTATATATATACACATATATATATATATATGAAATTATAATCCTGAATATAATTTTAAATGCTTATTTATTTGTTTGTTTATTTTGAGAGAGAGAGACCATGAACAGAGAGAGACAGAGAGAGAGAGAGAGGAGAGAGAGAGTCCCAGGCAGCCTGCACACTGTCATCACCACAGGGCTCGGGACTTGATCCCACAAACCTTGAGATCATAACTTGAGCTGAGATCAAGAGTTATAAGCTAAACTGATTGAGCCATTCAGGCATCCCATAAGCTTGAATATATTGTGGGTTCCTTTTATTATTATAACTTTATTATTTTTTAATTAAAATTTTTTATATCTTTCTTTTTTAAAATCACAATTTTGTGGGGCTCCTGGGTGGCTCAGTTGGCTAAGCATTTGACTCCTGGGTTTGGCTCAGGTTGTGATCTCACGGTTTGTGGGTTCAAGCCCCTCAATAGGCTCTGCACTGATGGAGCAGAGCTTTCTTGGGATTCTCTCTCTTTCCCTCTCTCTCTGCCCCTCCCCTACTTGTGCTCTTTATTCACTCTCTCAAAATAAATGGATGAACTTAAAAAAAAAATAACAAAACATAATTTTGTGTCCTAGGATGAATTGCAATGGGGTTCTCATTTTTGCACTTTGGAATTGTAAGAAATACGGATGAGGATTTTTTTTCAATAGTTTGGAAACACCTGCCTTAAAAACAATCTGAAGGAGAAAGGAGTTGGAGAAGTAGAGGAAGATGAAGTGTAATCCTTAACTAAAAGGTGTTAACCAAAACCTTCTAGGTATTCTTGATGGAAGATGACATAAACATGTAAGAATTGTGTTCAAATTAAAATATAGTAAATATACTCCATTTCTATTGATATCATGTCCACTTGGCTTTATGTGGATCAAAACACCATTCATCCTGGTTCACGTACATTGAAACAGGTCTCTAAGACATTTGAGATAGCAGCCCCTATTTTGAAGGGGTTTCTCCTTTTTGGGTGGATATTTATAGCAACTTACTGGATGCTTTTAGGTCGTACATTAACAAATATGTTTTAATAATTTTTACTTGTTTTAATATGTGCTAGGAAATACAGCTACACCATGAAACCCATCATTTCAGAGATGTTAATGCTAAAGTCAAAGCAAAAGTGGAAATGTTTGCTAATACTTCTTTTTTATATTGAATAACTTATAGATGCAGGCCTTACTTGGTGTGCAACATAGCAAAAATCAGAAACTTAAAAAACCATAGGCAAGTGCTGAATATTCAGACACACTATTCTAGAGAAAATAACATTTATTTATATGCATTACAGTGGGTGTGGGGGGGACTTCTGCAAGTTAAATGATTAACTATCATCATAAAAATCATTAAACAATATTTAAAACTCATGAAGTAAAGTGGAATAAGCATACAATTTAAAAAATCAAATGGGTAATGGAACAGGAATATCATTAAATACACAGAATTAAATCAAAGTCTACTAAATGAGTTAATCATGATTTTCCTTGAAAGTTGGGACTAAAGTTGCCAGGTCTGGAAGCAGAGAGCTGTTCCTTGTATTATAATTCCTTCTAAAGTATGATGTGTTTAACAAATTATAAGTATTTTAAGTAAAAAAAAAATAGATATTTATTGAAATAAAATTTAAATGAAAAAAAATTGGATTTCAGTGTGCCCGGGTGGCTCAGTTAGTTAAGCGTCTGACTCTTGGTTTCTGCTCCGGTCATGATCTCACAATTCGTGAGTTTGAGCCCTACATTGGGCTTCGCGCTGACAGTGTGGAGCTTGCTTGGGCTTATCTATCCCTCTTTCTCTGCCCGCCCCTGCCCGCTCTGTCTCTCTCTCTCAAAATAAATAAACATGAAAAAACATTTAAAACTTGGATTTCTCTTAATCACAATGGCTTTGCATACTAAATAAGTTAACAGATATCATCTTCTGAATGCCAGTGACTCACGTGATGATTCTTCCCACAGCAATTTTTCCTAATGGCCTGGATGAACCAACCAAATCAAACAGTGCTAACAGAATTCATCCTAATGGGAATCACAGACCGGCCAGGGTTGCAGGCTCCTTTCTTTGGACTCTTCCTCATCATCTATGTGATCTCAGTGGTGGGCAACCTGGGCATGATCATCCTCACCAAGGTGGACTCCAGGCTACAAACACCCATGTACTTCTTCCTCAGACACCTGGCTTTCATTGATCTTGGTTATTCAACAGCTGTGGGGCCCAAAATGTTAGTCAATTTCATAGCTAATCAAAACACAATCCCCTATAACTGGTGCGCCACACAGCTGGCTTTCTTCATCTTGTTCATCATCAGCGAGCTTTTCATTCTGTCAGCAATGGCCTATGACCGCTATGTGGCCATCTGTCGTCCTCTGCTTTATACAGTTATTATGTCACAAAAGGTGTGCTGGGTGCTGGTGGCTGTCCCCTATGTCTACAGTGCCTTTCTTTCTCTGATAACCACCATAAAGATTTTTATGTCATCCTTTTGTGACCATAACATCATTAAACACTTTTACTGTGACAGTCTTCCCTTGTTAACTTTGCTGTGTTCTAGCACATGTGACATTGAGTTGATAATACTGATCTTTTCAGCATTTAATTTGGTGTCATCTCTTCTGATAGTGCTTGTCTCCTACATCCTGATCCTGATGGCCATCCTCAGGATGAATTCTGCACAAGGCAGGCACAAGGCCTTCTCCACCTGTGGATCCCACCTGACAGTGGTCGTTGTATTATATGCCACTCTCTTCTTTATGTATGTGCAGCCCAAATCCAGTCATTCCTTTGATACTGATAAAATTGCGTCTGCATTTTACACGTTGATAATACCTATGTTGAATCCCATGATCTACAGCTTGAGGAACAAAGAGGTAAAAGGTGCCTTGCGTAGGATATGGAAAAATCTGCACAAACTGCCTGTGTAGATTATCATGAGTATGCATTATTGCATATATAAAATAATAATAAATATATAATAAATTAGGCTATAGACTAATGTCTTTATATGCCATAGGCCGTAGAAAGGAGTATTGTGTAAAAACCATTGGAAACTAGAAATGTGTTTCCTGTTTTCAACTTGTAGGTGTTCAAGTAGTGATCATCCTTCTGTTATCAACTTTAATTTGTCCTTAAGTATTACTGTAAAACACTAAGGTCTGATTTCTATTCTCACACTGCCAAGTACTCATGTTTCAACTTAAGAGAAGTCTGTTTTAAGACATCTGCCATTAGATAATTTTTAAAAGGCTTTCTTGTCTTTTATTAAATATTTTGTGTGTGGCCTAGAGCCCCAACATTGGCATATTGACATATAAAAGATGGCCTGCATTGGTTTTTGTTGCTAGGCATATTGATATATCAATGACTAATCAACAATATCTGCCTTAATGACACTTTAACTCTATTTTCCTGTGGTAGGTGACATTTTAGATTTCTGTTACGTAATGATACGTGAACACATATATGCATAGAGAAGCAGAAATAAAAGTTTGACTATTTTCGAGTGACATAATTGTGTTTTTTAAAAATCTACTAGAAATAATAAGTGAATTTTACAAGATGGTTGGATATAGGATCAGCGTATTAAAGAACAATTACTTTGCTATCCACTAACAAAAAAACAGGTAAAATTGAAATTTGAAACTATTGACTACACTAGAAAAAAAAATCTGTCTAACAATTCAGAAAATCCTAATGAATAGTTTGCATAATTTCATTGCTAGATGCTCCAAAAAATGTTACAGAGTTATTAAAGGAGAGATAAATGTCAATATATACCAGGTCCATTGGTTGGAAGATATAAATGTTTTGATGAAGGCAGTGCTATCTAAATTTTCCTATAGATTTAGAGTGGGAGAGAGCCAAAGCATAAGAGACTCTTAAAAACTGAGAACAAACTGAGGGTTGATGGGGGGGGGGGTGGGAAGGAGGGAAGGGTAGGTGATGGGCATTGAAGAGGGCATCTTTTGGGATGAGCACTGGGTGTTGCATGGAAACCAATTTGACAATAAATTTCATATATTAAAAAATAAATAAGTAAGTAAATAAATAAATAAATAATTTTCCTATAGATTTAACACAGCTACAATAAAAATTTCAGCTGTAGTTTTTAATGCTTAAGTTGATATAAAAAATTACGTGGAAATATGAAGGATCTGGAATAGCCAGGGCAATATCTTAGAAGAAGGAAGAAGTCAAAGGACTTCTAATAACAGATATCAATTCCTTTACTGAAGCTAGATTAGTTTTTTAAATGTGTATTTAGTGCACTTGTTTACAGAGAGATCAATAAAATAAGGTCCAAAAATACTCACATGTAGAGTAATGTGTTTTCAAACACTTGTTTTTGTTTTTGTTTTGTTTTTTTTAAATTTTTTCTCAACGTTTTTATTTATTTTTGGGACAGAGAGAGACAGAGCATGAACGGGGGAGGGGCAGAGAGAGAGGGAGACACAGAATCGGAAACAGGCTCCAGGCTCTGAGCCATCAGCCCAGAGCCCTATGCGGGGCTCCAACCCACGGACCGCGAGATCGTGACCTGGCTGAAGTCGGACGCTTAACCCACTGCGCCACCCAGGCGCCCCTCAAACACTTGTTTTAAAACAAAAGCCCTGCTGCAAAGTAATGGGGAAAATAGGGCTTCTCAGTAGATTAACCTATTCAATTAGGTTCCTATGTAAAACATGAATTTTGGTCATTTATACACTGCATGTAAAAATTAATTGAGTTGTGTTATGAATGTGAATATGAAAACTGAAACCGAAAAAGGTTCTTAAAGTAAAGTAAAATAATATCTTCATGATGGGATCAGCAAAGATTCCTTAAGTAGGGTACAAAAAAATAATAACACTGATAAATATACTCTATTTAGAATGAAAATTTGTATTAACAAAAATATATCATAAAAAGTGGAAAAAATATCCACAGAGACCTCATTTGAAATATACACACCCTTTTGGGGTGCCTGGGTGTCTCAGTCGGTTAAGCATCTGACATGGCTCAGCTCATGATCTCATGGTTCGTGAGTTCAAGCCCCACATCGGGTTCTGTGCTGACAGCTCAGAGCCTGGATAGAGCCTGCTTTGGATTCTGTGTCTCCCTCTCTCTCTGCTCCTCCCCCACTCACGTTCTGTCTCTCAAAAATAAATAAACATTAAAAACATCTTTAAAAAAATATACACACCCTTTCAAAGTAACTTGTAAAAGAAAACAAAACAAAACAACAAATTGCCTAACTCCTAGAATGAGGATGATCAACACAGTCAACCTATTGAGAGTGAATAAGACAGGTGGGTTGGCAGGTGCAAGAAACCTGAAGAAACATTTTACAAAAGAGGATATCAAAACAGCCAAAAATATATAAGTGCATTAAAAAAATTCTTCATTAGATAAATGTAAATAAGGAATATACTCTGTCACTAATTTCAGCTGTGATAGCTAAAATTCAAAAGTTTGTTTGAACAATATATGTGATATATCACTAAATTCTAATTCATGAAACCATTATTACACTAAATAATGTAATAAAATAAATAATTAATTAAATAAAATTTTTAAAAAAGGAAAAAAATATTTCATTCTTTTCATTGCCAAGTAGTATTCCATTGTATATATAAACCACATCTTCTTTATCCATTCGTCAGTTGATGGACATTTAGCGTCTTTCCATAGTTTGGCTATTGTTGAAAGAGCTGCTATAAACATTGGGGTACATGTGACCCTATGCATCAGCACTCCTGTATCTTTTGTATCCTTTGGGTAGATTCCTAGCAGTGCTATTGCTGGGTCATAGGGTAGTTCTATTTTTAATTTTTTGAGGAACCTCCACACCATTTTCCAGAGTGGCTGCACCAGTTTGCATTCCCACCAACAGTGCAAGAGGGTTCCCGTTTCTCCACATCCTCGCCAGCATCTATAGTCTCCTGATTTGTTCATTTTAGCCACTCTGACCGGTGTGAGATGATATCTCAATGTAGTTTTGATTTGTATTTCCCTGATGAGGAGTGATACGGAGCATCTTTTCATGTTTCTGTGGGACATCTGGATATCTTCTTTGGAAAAGTGTTTATTCATGTCTTCTGCCCATTTCTTCACTGGATTCTTTGTTTTGGGGTGTTGAGTTTGATAAGTTCTATGTAGATTTTGGATACTAACCCTTCATCTGATACATTATTTGCAAATATCTTCTCCTTTTCTGTCAGTTGCCTTTTAGTTTTGCTGCTTGTTTCCTTCACTGTGCAGAAGCTTTTCATCTTGATGAGATCTCAGTAGTTCATTTTGTATTTTGTTTTCCTTGTCTCCAGAGACAAGTCAAGTCAGAAGTTGCTGCAGCCCAGGTCAAAGAGGTTGTTACCTGTTTTCTACTCTAGGATTTTGATGGTTTTCTGACTTATGTTGAGGTCTTTAATCCATTTTATTTTGGTGTATGATGCAAGAAAGTGGTCCATGTTCATTCTTCTGCATGCCTCTGTCCAGTTTTCCCAACACCATTTGCTGAAGAGACTGATTCAAAAAGGCACATGCATCCAATGTTTACAGCTGCACTATCAACAATAGTCAAATTATAGAAAAAACCCAAATCCCCATCGACTGATAAATGAATAAAGAAGGTGTAGTGTGTGTGTGTATATACATATATATATATATATGAATATGAATATTACTCAGCAATGAAAAGGAATGAAATCTTGCTATTTGCAACAACATGGATAAACTAGAGTGTATTATGTTAAGTGAAATAATGGTCAGTTAGAGAAAGACAAACATCACATAATGTCACTCATATGTGGAAGTTAAGAAACAAAACAGATGAATATAGGGGAAGGGAAGCAAAAATAGGATAAACACAGAGAGGGAGACAAACCATCAGAGACTCTTAAAAACAAAACAAACTGATGGTTGCTGAAGGGGTGTTGGGTAGGGGGATGGGATAAAAGGATGATGGGAGTTAAGGAGGGCACTTGCTGGGATGAGCACTGGGTGCTATATGGAAGTGATGAATCACTAAATTCTTTTCCTGAAATCATTATTACAGTGTAAGTTAACTAATCTGGATTTAAATAATAGGAAGGAAGGAAGGAAGGAAGGAAGGATGGAAGGAAGGAAGGAAGGAAAAATAAGAAAGAACAAAAGAATGAAAGAAAGAAAGAAAAAGAAAGAAAGAAAGAAAGAAAGAAAGAAAGAAAGAAAGAAAGAAAAAGAAAGAAAGAAAAGAACAGGGCACTTAACTAAAAACAGAAAAATAAATAAATATAAATACATACATATATACATACATAAAAATAAAGTGAATTTGCCACTCTTTTATTTAGTAGCTCTTTCTAAAACTCCCTTTATTCCCCCTCAAAAGTTACTTCAGTTTTTAAATATATGTATTTAAATGCATATTTTATTTATCTATAATCATAGTATACCTTTATGGTTGTTCTTTTTAATGTTGAATGCTCTACTTGGCAGGGGGATGGGGCAGGGATGGGATTGGTTTAATTCTCATTTCTATTCTTAGAGCAGTTTTATAGTGAAGATTCAATGCTAAATCTCTGCCCATTGTATTGTTTTTACATGTTTGTAGGGTCTTAAGCAGGAAAAAAATAACAATTTCAATGGTCCAAAGTAGATTATTTCCAATAATAATATAATATAATATAATATAATATAATGTAATGTAATGTAATGTAATATAATATAATATAATATAATATAATATAATATAATATAATTAATAATATAATATAATATAATATAATATAATATAATATAATGTAATGTAATATAATATAATATAATATAATATAATTAATAATATAATATAATATAATATAATATAAATATAAATATAAATAAACCACGGGGACAGAGAAGAGTTTAGTGCATTATATAGAAGTATAAAGACAGTGAAAAAAATATCTCATATCTGTCTTCACATATAGGAAGACTCATATTCACTAGCACGGATTCAGAAAAAAAGAACACATTTTTAAAACTCTCATTTATGGGGGACCTGGGTGGCTCAGTCAGTTAAGCGTCCGACTTCGGCTCAGGACATGATCTCATGGGTCATGGGTTCGAGCCCCGCAACGGGCTCTGTGCTGACAACTCAGAGCCTGGAGCCTGCTTGGGATTCTGTTGTCTCCCCCTGTCTCTGCCCCTCCCCTGCTCACACTGTGTGTGTGTGTGTCTCTCTCTGTCTCTCAAAAATAAATAAACATTGAAAAAAATATTTGCACCTGTTTAAAAAAAATAAAAATAAAACTCTCATTTATTCCAGGAGATGTAGAATGCTTTTTAATACCCACTAAAAATATGTCCCTAAAGGTATTGTGTCTTCAGAACTAATTCAGTGTTCCTGAACAAACAACAACTAATCTGCTGTCTCCATGGATTTACCTATTCTGGATATTTCATGTAATGGAATTGTACAGTATCTACAATATGTGACCTTTTATACTCTTTCACTTAGCATAATGTTTTAAAGGTTCATACATGCTCTAGCATATATTAATACTTCTTTTCGTTGTACGGCTTACTAATATCCCATTGTATGGATATAGCACATCTGTTATCCATTCACCAGTTGATGGACCCGCTGATGGACATTTAAGATGTTTCTACTTTTTAACTATTGTGAATAAAGCTGCTCGGAGCATTTACCTACACTTTTTGGTATGAGCACCTGTGGTTTTCAAAACCTTGGGATATATATCTAGAAATAGATTTGCTGGGTTATAATGGTAATCCTCTGTTTCACTTATTGAATAACCATCAAATTGTACCATTTCACGTTGCCAAAAACAATACACAAAGGTCCTAAGGTCTCCACACCTTTGTCAGCATTTGTATTTGTCTTTTTCTTTTTCAATAACCATTCTATGATATCTCATTGTGGTTTTTGTTTGCATTTCTTATGTGTTAAACATTTCTTCACGTGTTTATTGGCCATTTCTATATATTCCGTGAGAAATGTGTCTTCAAGTCTTTAGCCTGTTTTCTAATTTAGATTATTTGTGTTTTTTTTCTTGTTGAGTTGAAAAGTCCTTTATATATTTTAGATAATAGAGCCTTAGGAGATACATGAATTAAAATTTCCTCCATCATGTGGGTCTTTTCGTTCTTTGATAGTGTCCTTTGATGCACAAAAATTTGCTTTCTAACTTTTGATAAAGTCCATTTATCTGTTTTTACTTTTCTTGTTTGTGTCTTTGGTATTACATAATAAAAAGCTGTAAAGAGCTCAGCTGAACTGGGAGAGAAAGAATTGAGCTGTTGGGTGTCAGAACAGCCAATTAAGGCCACAGGCCATAATGAAAGATTTAGGCCTTTAATCACTTATTACTACAGTCATCTCCATCATATCATGAAAGTTAATGATTATTTTTATATTTATTCCCAGTATAGGTTTCCCGAATGGCCTGCATGGACAAACACAATCTAATACTGTTGAAAGAATTCATTCTAATGGGAATCACAGGACTCCCTGAGCTGCAGGCTCCATTATTTGGACTGTTCCTCACTGTTTACCTGGTCTCAGTCGTGGGTAATCTGGGTTTGATCGTCCTCACCAAGATAGACTCTAGGCTACAAACACCCATGTACTTCTTCCTTAGACACCAGGCTTTCACTGATCTGGATTATTCTACAGCTGCGGGACCCAAAATGTTAGTAAATTCTTCTGTAGCTCAACCTACCATCGTGTATAACTAAGGTGCTACCCAATTCACTTGCTTCAGTATGTTTATTACTGGCGAAGTTTTATTTTGTTGGCAATGGCTTATGACTGCTATGTAGCCATCTGTAACCCTCTGTTCTACATAGTAGTCATGTCACAAAGATTGGCAGTTGCTTGAGACCCTATCTGTACAGCACCATTTTGTCTTTGCTAACTATTATAAGGATTTTCCTTTCATAATTTGGCAGCTGTAATGTCATCAGGCATTTATGCTATGATAGTCTCCATTGATAACTTTCTTCTGCTCAGGGACCTACGAAATTAGATTGATAACTCTGATCTTTTCAAATTTAAATTAGTGTCATCTCTTCTGATAGTCCTTGTGTCCTACATTCTGATCCTTGTTGCCATCCTCAGAATGAACTCTGAAGAAGGCAGGCACAAGGCTTTCTCCACCTGTGGATCCCATCTGACAGTGATAGTCATATATTACAGTACTCTGTCTTTTATGTATGTGTGGCCCAAATCCAGCCATTCATTTGACACTGATAAAATAACTTCTTTATTTTACATTACAGTTTACTTATACCCATGCTGAGTCCAATGATCCACGCTTGAGGAACAAAGAGGTAAAAAAAAAATGCTCTTAATAGGACCTGCAGGATATTTGCAACTGTGGTATTTAAAATTCATTGTAAGATACACTAACAATAAAGTATGTATTAACCAATGTAAACTATAACTCTGCGGGAGTCTTGTACTATTGTTTCCAGGGGATGGGCAACAATCAATATGTGATAAGCATAGAAATAAATAAAATTTTTCATTATTTTAAAATTTCAAGTGAGAACAATTCTCTAACAGATTGTTGATTTTTTAAATATTTTTTTTTAATTTTTATTTATTTATTTTTGAGACAGAGAGAGCACAAGAAGGAGAGGGGCAGAGAGAGAGAAAGAGAGAGACATAGAATCGGAAGCAGGTTACGGGTTCTGAGCCGTCAACACAGAGCCCGGCGTAGGGCTCAAACCCACGAACTGTGAGATCATGACCTAAGCTGAAGTCAGACGCTCAACTGACTGAGCCACCCAGGTGCCCCTCTGATTCTTGCTCATACTTCAGATATTAGCCTCAATTAGTTTCAGTTCCAGATCAGGTGCCATTCCCACATATTCTTGCACATCGCTTATTTGCCTGTCTCTTCTACTAAACACTTATTTTTATAAACCAGAGACTCTATACATTCCTTTCACAAAATTCAAAAAAATTTTAAAACATGAAAAAAAAAGGGTTAAGGGCACACCTTGTATACACAATATATTATTACTTGCAACTCATTTAATCATTTTAAACAATACAATAGGACGGTGTTTAAAAATGAGTCCGTGTGTCATCCACCTAGGGACACCATTGTAGAACTGAAGGAATACTGGCAAGCTAGGGGTGTAGATAACATATGTTAATCAATTTCCCTATATGTTTGTTTTGGTACAGGTACTTCAGAGGAATGAAACCAAAAGAAGGTTTCATACACATACGTACATATACACACATATATGAATATGTCATGTTTTATATGTGTAAAATATTTGTATATAACATACAAATACATATATAACTGTATACAATATATGATAATACAGCTTTGAGAGACAGAGAGAGGAGATTTTGAGAAATTAACACATATGATTGTTGGGATTGGCAAGGCAAAATCTGCGGAGTAGCCCAGCATGGTAAGAGGTGATATTGCAGTCTTGAGTACAAAGAGGGGAAACTGAGGTAGATTTTCTATATTGCTGTCCGGAGCATAATTTCTTTGGGGGACCTCATATTTTGTTCCTTAAGGCTTTCAACTGATTGGATGAGGTCCACCTACATTCCGGAGGGTACATGACTGTATTCAAAGTCTATTAATTTAAATTTTAATCACATGTAAAAACTATCCTTACAATAACATCGAGACTAATATTTGACTAATCAACTGGGCACCACAGCTTAGCCAAGTGGACACATAAAATTAACCATCAAAGCATGGGGGAAAAAGAGCTAATCAGGAGTAAAATGTATGAATGTAATACACAAACTAACAAAAAAAACTAAGTCACTGGTGGATACAAAGTATTCTACACAATTAATAAACATCCCCCCTTGTATTCGGCGAAGCTTTCAAATGCTTCAGGGATGATCAAGAAATTGCTCGGCATATCCTCAGGGAGAGTCTCAGAGGGCAAAAAAGAATCCATAAAATGATCTCACGTATTATGAATCACATGGGGAAGTCAAGACAGAAGTTAGATCACAGGTAAACAGAATATTTCATGTAATGCTGTATTATACCAATATCCAAATAGTTTTGGCGACATTTGCAAGGTAACAGTTTTATTCCATTGTCAAAGCATAGCAAAACATTAGGATCTCTGGTTCGCTTCTGTGTTCTACTATTGATAGTGCGTGACAAAATAAGAATATTCTTCTTTCTCTTCAGATTACTTGTTCAAGTATCTTCACAAAGGCTAATAAGCGTTGTTGAAATGTCACTGCCATATTGCTTATGTAAATGTATGTTTCATGTAAATACTTGATCATACAAATAATACAGGTCAAAACTGAGCTACCATAAAGCCCAACTAAAGTGTCAAGAATAAAGAATAGGGGAACCTGGGTGACCCAGCTGGCTAAGCATTGGACTCTTGGTGTCCATTCCAGTCATGATCTCACAGTTTGTGAGTTCTAGCTTTGCATCTGTCTCTGTGCTGACGGTGTGCAGACTGCTTGCGATTCCCTCTCTCTCTACACCTCCTGTTTGCTCTCTCTCTTTATCTCTCTCAAAAATAAATAAATATTTAAAAAATTGTTAAAAAAAATAAAGAATAAAATGTGTGACAGAATTATGAAACTGTAGGTGTTCAGGTGTTCACTTGATACCTAAATTATCAGTCATTAGGGACTAGATTCTTCTTATCCCCTTCTCAAAAATATTGTGAGAGTTATTTAAATCAATTTATAAATGTGATTTTTTTCCTACTTTTTAATGAGCAATAAGAGAAACTCCACCTCATACTGAGGTGCGAAAACTAATATTTGGAGCCTAGGAGACTTTTAGTATCCAGTTTTTTGGTGATGGTAAATGTAAATGTACAGCATGTTCAGTTACCAGCAGAATCTGACAGAAAGCAAACATAGTTTTCTCAAAGAGATAACTTCAAAAAACAAGGATCTGATCATCGAAACAGATAGTAAACTGTGAAAAAAAATTGTGCTTTGCTGAACTCAAGAGAGAAAGCCTAGATGTCAAGCTCAAGAGCAAAAGCCCTTCTCCCTTATCTCACAGGAAATCAGCACCAGCAATGTCATTTTTTTCTTTCACCATTCACCACTGCACCCAAACAACACTATATTGTTTCTCCTTCTGTTCACGTAACAGTTTTTCTTAAAGTAATTCAAATTCAGTATTTCTCACCGAAGAAGGTGTGTACTTGGTAACAAGCAGTTTATCAGAAGCTCACCATCTTATAAGCAATGTCTTATGTGCTGTAAGTGTGGATTTTCTATGAATGTGTTTATAATATAATATCACAATACTGCATATTTCTGTTGCTTAGACTCTTGACACTGTTATTTTACTTATATTCAGGATAAAACACAACCAGATGATATAACATGAAAGCTATTTACTGTGCTGATTATCTATTCAGGATAGATTTTCCAGTAAACCTGGATGGAAAAACACAACCTGACAGTGGTGAAAGAATTCATTCTCACGGGAATCACACACCGTTGTGAGCTGCAGGCTCCATTATTTGGGCTCTTCCTCATCATCTATGTGATCTCAGTGGTGGGCAACCTGGGCCTGATCATCCTCACCAAGGTGGACTCCAGGCTACAAACACCCATGTACTTCTTCCTCAGACACCTGGCTCTCACTGATCTGGGATATTCAACAACTGTGGGACCCAAAATGTTAGCAAGTTTTGTTGTGGAAGAAAACACAATTTCCTATCATTTGTGTGCCACACAGGGAGCATTCTACATTATGTTCATCATTAGCGAGCTTTTCATTCTGTCGGCTATGTCCTATGACCGCTACGTGGCCATCTGTAATCCTCTGCTCTATCCAGTCATCATGTCACAAAGGGTGTGTCAGATGCTGGTGACAATCCCCTATCTCTACAGTACATTTGTGTCTCTTCTGGTCACCATAAAGATTTTTAGTTCATCCTTCTGTGGTTACAATGTCATCAGCCATTTCTACTGTGACTGTCTTCCCTTGTTGTCCTTGCTCTGTTCAAATACGCATGAAATTGAATTGATAATTTTGATTTTCTCAGTTTTTGATTTGATGTCATCCCTTCTTGTAGTCGTTGTGTCTTACCTGCTGATACTGGCAGCCATCATCAGGATGAACTCAGCTGAGGGTAGGCACAAGGCCTTTTCCACCTGCGGGTCCCACCTGACAGTAGTCACAGTGTTCTATGGGACTCTGATATTTATGTATGTGCAACCCGAGTCCGGTCATTCCTTTGATGCCGATAAAGTGGCATCCATATTTTACACCCTCATCATCCCCATGTTGAATCCCTTGATTTATAGCTTGAGGAACGTAGATGTAAAATATGCTTTCCATAGGATATGGAAAAAGTTATGTAGTACCTTTTCTTAAGTTCGTTGTATACTATGTGGTTCCTGTGAATTAGATTGTCAACATTAAACATTTCTATTTGTTCTTTCGGAGGAAAGGTCAAGGATAAGTGAGTTCAACATATATCTAGAGATTGACTTCTATGCATCAGTCATAGGTTGAAGTGCTCTAAACACACTGTGAATAAATAATGAATATATTTCCATTCTTGAGGGAAAGACAAGAGTTATGAGCATCATAATTAGGCAATGTGTTAGTACAGTAGAATGGTTACTAGTCTGTAGACTCAACACCAAGCAAGGAGTGTGGGAATGCTCTGGGCGAGTGAAGAAGAATACCTGGAACAGAAAGGTACCTGTGTTATTCTCAACTATCACAATAAACTCTCCAGTATCTATGTATCGTGTGTATGTAGGTATGTTTTTCTGTAAGTACATTCTTTCTGTTTAACCTACATAGGTTTCTATGGGGTGTCTACAACACAGTTGATTGTAGTTTTAAGCAGGTTCAGTGTATTGCCTTAACTTAAGTCATCAGTCATCTGAATGTGCTCCAATCTCTCCATTCCATGAGGGGTCTTTGTGTCCTGGTCTTTCTTCACGAGCGCCATTATTTTCATTATTTTCATGACTGAAGCCCCAGAGAGTCTATCGACTACACACACTTGGCGTTTCAACAATCCAGAAGATCACCACAGCATCTAATTTTGTCTAAATGTGTCCATTTGTCTATAATAGTGGACATAGCAATTGAATTAAATTTCATGGGGTCTGCCATACACATTTTTGGATTTTTAAATTTCTCTTGCCAGCTTGATCTTGATTCCTTTTTTAAAAAAATTTTAAAGTCTATATTTAGAGAGAGAGAGCATGGGGGAGGGGCAGAGAGAGAGAGGGAGAGAAGGAATCCCAAGCAGGCTCCATACTGTCAGTGCAGAGCCCAGTGAGGGGCTTGATCCCAGGACTTCTGAGATCTGAAATCAAGAATTGGACGCTTAACCCACTAAGCCACCAATGTGCCCTACTTTTGAATCTTAAATGCTTATTTTTGTCTAATGAAGTTATGCTTTATCTCTCTAAAGAACAAGGATAATTTTTGTGTAAAAGTCATTTTCTAGTTTTTTTTTGTATGGTTGCATATGAAATCGATTCTATCATAAATAACAGTGTTGACTCTTTCCACAAATTTGTTTCAAATGAGTGTGTACTATATTTTGAACAGGGTAAATTGTTCAACTACATTGATTGGATGACCCTGCCCCTTCCTGGAGAAAACAAAAGAAGAAAATTCTATGGTTTGGACTGTGAATAAATGTGATGTCAAACATATATACTTGGTGTTCTTTTTGGACATACTTCCTACATAATACTTGCCAAATACCCTATTTTTTGTTTACTTTTATTTTTTTAAATTCAAAAACGTATTTGCATCATGGAGAGACTGAACTCTTTTCTGAGTCCATCATCATGGAATAAAATTAACTGTGAAGCCAATAAAATTTGAATAAAAGTAATTAATGAGAATACACACACACACACACACACAGAGGGAGAGAGAGTCATGTGCAAATAATTAATAGGGCCTTTATGGCTTATTTTTTATATTAAAAAATTATACACCTAAGTATGAGCTATGCCTGTACAAATATAAAGAAATACATGTTTCTTAGGTGACGTAGTTAGGACAGCATTACGGTGAAATGTTAATAATACAGGGATTTGAAAAAACAAATGATAAGTAAATATAACACAATATCCCACTCCTAAAATAAATATTGGAGTGCTTTGATTAGCCCTCAGAATACAAGCCAAAAAGAGAAAAATAAAGTATTAAGACTTATAAATTTCAATAATATGTTTCATTCGCTTAAAAAATTAGTCTCTATTTGGTGCCTGGGTGGCTCGGTTGGTTAAGAATCTGACTTTGGCTCAGGTCATGATACCATGGTTAGTGAGTTTGGGTCCCACATCAGGTGAGCTCGAGCCCCTTTGGGTGAACAGGAGCCCCGCTTCGAGTAAAAACGTGAGCTCCACTTTGAGTGAGCCCCATTTCTCCCTTTTTCTCCTTCTCTCTCTGCCCACCATGGAATTCTCTCTCTCCTCTCTCTGCCCCCTCACTCACTTGCGCCCTCTCTCCCCCCAAAAAAATCTTTATTTCATTAGTAGGTATATATATTACACATATCAGAAAGTATTATATTCTTGGGATGCTTGGGTGGCTTAGTTGGTTAAGCGTCCAACTTTGGGTCAGGTCATTATTTCACCTTCTTGAGTTCAAGCCATGCATCGGGCTCCTAATTTTACATCAGGTACTGCTACCAACAGAAAAGGTTGCTCAGCATTACTTTCATTTATGCATTTCAATTTAAACTTCAATGAGACAACACCATAAGCCAAGGGTAATATCTAGTTGTTAGTGAGTATATGGAGGAATGAAAACTCATACATTGTTGGTGGAAAATTAAAATGGTATAAATATTTTAAAAACATCTGGTTTAAGATTCACCATCTTAGAAAGTAAAAAGGCAGCTAATATATTTAGGCCTTCCACTGCCAGGTGAGAGAGAAAAGACATCACATTCCATTGCAAATATTCTATGTGAATGTCCACAGAAAGCTTATTTATAATAGTTAGACTGGAAATAATTCAAATGTTCTTCCACTTGAGAATGGATAAACAAATTATGGAATATCCAAGCAAATGAATACCTTTCAGCTATAAAAAGCAATAAATTATTGGTATGCACAAAAATATGGATAAATCTCAAAATTATTATGCAGAGTAAAGGAGATCAGACTTAAAAGTGTAAACAATATAACATTATATTTTTAAAAAATTTAAAAATCTCAAATGCAGATTCATCTAAAGTTGCACAAAACAGATAATATGACAAATTCCAAACAGTGCAAGGAAATGGCATAAGAGGCATAGAGCTTGGAAAGGAAGAAACGAGACCCTCTGTAGTACAAATGGCATGTTGTCCAATAGAAAACCTCAAGGAATCCCCCCACCAAAATATGAGTTCAGCAAGATCACAGGATTCCATGAAAGCACAAAGATAAAAGATCAACATACAAATATATTGTAGAAACCAACATTTTAAAATACCATTTATAATCACACAAGTATAATGAAATATACTCACAGTGAAACTCAGAAAACATGTGCAGGATCTGTATGCTGAAAAGTATGCTGATTAAGGAAACCACAAAATATCTGAATAAATGGCAGGACGTACTGAGTTTATAGATTAGAAGACTCAACCAAAGATATCAATACTTCCCAGACAGATTTATAGGCAATACAATGCAAACAAAATCCCAGCAAGATATTTTATAGATACAGTTGAGTTTATACTAAAATGTAACGAACGGTCAGGGATTTGGCATACCTAAAATACCTGAAAACATGTAGAATAACATGGAAGAAACTCTCTGGTCCATGTTAAGGCTTACCATATAATATTCAAAACTGTAAACCATTGGTGTAAAGAAAGACATATAAAGCAATGGAACAGGATAGAAAACCCAGAATAGACTTTTATAAAAGGTACAACAAATTTTTCATGGAAGTACAAAGTTAATTCCGTAGAAGATGGGTAACACTTTTAAAAAAAATCATTCTGGAATCATTGAATATCTGCAGACAAAAACAAACAAACAAACAATGTTGACCTAAATCTTATACAAAGTATACTCCCAAATGGATAACAACTTTATTGTAAAACTATGATATGCTTAGACAAAAGCGTAAGGATAAATCTCTACAGGACCTAAGAGCAGGCAAAGAATTTAGAGACAGGACATCAAGAGCATAATATGCACAGGTATACATTGATAAAGTGGAAAATCAGTGATCTTGCTGAACTCATATTTTGGTGGGGGGATTCCTTGAGATTTTCTATTAGACAACATGCCATTTGTACTACAGAGGGTCTCGTTTCTTCCTTTCCAAGCTCTATGCCTCTTATGCCATTTCCTTGCACTGTTTGGAATTTGTCATATTATCTGTTTTGTGCAACTTTAGATGAATCTGCATTTGAGATTTTTCTTGATAAAGTCAAAATCAAACTTGAAACAACCTACTCATCACATTCTTAGAAATGATTCCTAAAGAATCAAAATGTATGTTCACACAATCAGCTTAAGAAAATGTTTACATAATTTATATTCATAAGTGTTGAAAACTGGGAAGACCCCAAATGTCTTTCAGTGACAAAAGAGTTGAACAAGTTGTACCAGAAATACCATGGAATGCCATTCAGCCACCTTAAAGAAAAGGGTATCCACACACAAAAACGAGGATGGACCTCAAAAGAGTGAAGCTATCCCAAAAGATTACAAATTGTGGACTATTTATAAAACCTTGTTCAAGTGACAAAATTATGCTGATGCAAAAAATATTAGTGGTCACCAATGGTTAGGAACAGTTGCCCAAGAGGTGGGAAGACAGTGTAGCTTTAAAGGGATAGCAAAAGAAAAGTTTCAGGGGACAGAATAGTTCTACAATTTGACTGTGGTGGTGGTTGAAACAATGCGAAAATGGGATAAAACGCAGAGCAGTAAGGTATACCAATACATAAAAGAATAACCCCAAACTGGTGAAATCTGAACAATGGACGTTGTACCAATGTCAGTTTCCTAGTCATGAAATCTTACTACAGTGTAGCAAGACGAACTCTTCCGGGAACTGGGTGCAGATTACACAAGACGTCTCTGCATGCTTTTTTTTTTTTTTTTACAACTTCCTGTTAATTTATAATTATTTGAACATAAAAAGTTTTTGAAAATGGTAAATTGAAGTTGACTTGGATTAAGAGGCAGGAAGAGTAGAACGGGTTTAACATGTGTGAATGCTAAGACTTCTGAAGTGATGGACATGTTTGTTGCCTTGAAAGTTTTTACAGCTCCATCGGTATATACATATGCAAAGCTTATCAAATTTTGTGCTGTATATATGTGCACATATATGTGTGTATGTATATATACACACATATATACATGTATATGTATGTGTATATAAGCTTATTCTATATCCAAAAACAAAGGAAAATTGACAATAGAAAATTGACAATTGGCAATAGAAAGTAGTAGACCAGTACTACTTAAATGAAATGTTTGCTATTGGGTAACTTGAAAATAAAAGGGAAGACACAGTCTAATAAATTACATGAAAGATACTTATAATACTATAAATGCACATTTAACAAGAAGGATATAATTAGGTAACATGAAAGGGAAGAGGATATGTCTTGCGTTTATTGAAGAGTATATAGAGATAATATATCTGAAATATTTAGGAAAATTAATGAGTATATTCAACTCCTTCTTATCAAGAACACTTTATATATATATAAATATTTTAAGGGGACAAATTCAGGGCTGTTCACTGAGGCTGGATACCGAAATGATGTAATGGTGATAGCTGAGGGTTGGACACACGACATCTGTCAATAAAACAATAAATGAAAATTGGGAAATTTGTATCACTCTAATACAGAAAGAAGCACAAAGTGTCATGTCATCTGTGCACAACAAGCAATTAAAGTGACAAATGCAGCAGTGAAATTTATAGAAATATAACACATATACATAGTTACGCATATGTAACATATGAGAGTTTTGCAAGGATAACTTGATAATCTAGGTATATATTAAGTACAACAGAGCATGGTTCAAGGTAGGAAAGAAAAATTGAGATGATCTGGGCACAAAAGAATAAAATACCGCACTGTGAAATTAAAGAGAAAAGCAAAACCAAAGCAGAAGTGGTAACCAGTCAGTGACGGCAACTCGCTATGCAATGAGAAGGACGCATAGCAAACTTCTGCCTTGGAAAGAAGGATAACAATAGAAACAAAACGAAATTCAAGGAAACAACACACCACATTTGCTTAATGTATGAATTTTATTCCATGCACAATCTTTTTATTAAGTTTTTAATGTTTGTTTATTTTTGAGAGACTGAGTGAGGCAGAGCATGCAGTGGAGGGGCAGAGGGGGAGAGAGAGAGACACAGAATCCGAAGCAGGTACCAGGCTCCGAGCTGTCAGCACAGAGGCCCATGTGGGACTCAGATGCAGAAGCTGTGAGATCACGACTTGAGCCGAAGTCAGACGCTTAACCAACTGAGCGATCAGGTGCCCTATTCCATGTATAATTTTAAAATAATTTAATAGAACAGAATTTATCAACTCTCCACTGTGTCACCAATTTGAGGAGACCTCTATGGAAATGGAAACCCTGATGAACTTGCCCTAAATATATGACATTTTTATCAAGAGTCCTATGTAGTGCTGGGGCGCCTGGGTGGCTCAGTCCGTTAAGCATCCGACTTCGGCTCAGGTTGTGATCTTGTGGCTTGTGACTTCGAGCCCCTGTTGGCCTCTGTGTTGACAGCTCAGAGCCTGGAGACTGCTTCCGGTTCTGTGTTTCCCTGTCTCTCTGCCTTTCTCTCGCTTGCACTCTGTCTGTCTCTCTCTCGAAAATAAATAAACATTTAAAAAATTTTTAAAAAGGGTCCTATGCGGTGCAAATGAAAAGTTAAGTAAGGGTGAAAATAGGAGAGAAAGAAAGAAAGAGGAAAGAAAGAAAGAAGAAAGAAAGAAAGAAAGCTAAATAGATGATAGATAATGATAGAGATAATAGATGTTTGAATATAGATGTTGATGATAGAGAGATGGGCGATTGAATGTAGATGACGATGATGATGATAGATGATAGATAGATAGATAGATAGATAGATAATAGGTGATAGATTAACCAATAGATAATTCATTCTCTGGTGAATACAAATTGCCCTTGCCTGTTAATGGACAACTTCCAGACATTTTTTAATGCCCTCATATGCTTGAGCCATCATTAAACAAATTGCTCAGCATCTCCTGAGGGAGAGTCTTCAAAAGGTGAAGAGAACCCATAAATTGTTCTCCATATGCCATGTTAAGAAACACATATGGGAGTCAAGACAGAGGGTCCATTACAGGTAAAAATGACAGAAAATTTGTGTGGTATCTCATATTACCAAATATCCACGATGTTTCGGTGATGTCTGGTAAGTTCCACTTTAACTTCGTGGCAAAGCTCTAGCAAAATGTGACCATTTCTGATTTTGTTTGCTTTGCTTTCCCGTAACCGTAATGCCTGAGCAGGAGTAGGAATTACCTCGTTTTTTCCTTCTTATTAATTTTTTGAATGATTTCACATGGTGGAGAGGCTAATGCTTCTGTGACTGTTTGAAACTTCATTTTTATATAGTTATGCAATACTTCCATTTAATATGAATAGTTCTACCTCAAACGGAGAGCAATATAAAAGCAAATGGTACACAGCTGAAGAGACATGAAATTTTTTGAGTTAGCAAAATTAAGAAACTTCAGGTAGTATCTGCCATTTTGATGTCTTTCCAAATGTTTGTTTAGTGACTCTGGACACTTTTTGTGATTCTCTCAAAAGTAATTTAGTATTTAATGATTGTTTAAATAAACATATCAATACAATTATCCTCTGAGGTCTTGATAAGGAAAAAAAGGGGTGGTCACCTCACAATGAGGTGTGCAAAGCCTTATTTGGACATTTGGAGACCTTTAAGTAGCAAGTATTATGGAAATAGAATGATGTAGAGTATTCTTCATTTTCCAGTAGGATCTGACAGAAAGCGGGAAGAATTATCTCAAAGGATATAGCTTTAAACAATTACATATCAAACATCCAACAGAGACAGTAAACTATGAAAAAGCAATGTGATTCTTTTTATAGAACTCCAAAGCTAGTGAGAGGAAATGCTTTTATCTTTCTTCACCTCACAGAAAACTCGGTACTCAAAAAGTACTATTTATTTTTTTAGCTTTCCATGATTGCAAAGGAAAACAAAACAAAGTGGAAAGAAACAAGCAAAACTCAAAATTTATGCTGTTTTTATTGTATTTATGGAATATTTCTCTAATATTGTCTCCTACTGATACATATTATCATATTTCTGTTATAAGAAAGGTGTGTGCATCAGAGCAGAGGAGCATATCAAGAGGTGACAAACCTAAGACTCAGGTAAGTTAAAGGGAAGTTACACATAATTACCTTTATATGGAATGTTGTGGAGTTGTATGTTTTTGTCTGCTTAGAGCTCACTCAGCGACTTCTGACTTGACCTGTAATTTCATTGCAGACAGAATTCTTTCCCTTTTCCTTTTTTAAATAGAAGCATTGATGCCCACGACTTTTTAAACCAAACCTTAACCTGCCATCCACCTCCCACTCTGGAATAATTTTTTATCTGTGAGTGTTTAGGATATTTAGATACATGTCATGTGATTATATACATGTTTGTCTGCATTATGTGCTACATCATAGTTTGAAGGGGTTTTGTGGGCTTAGTGTAGAGAAGGATTTCAAATCCCGTCCAGGGACCCACATATATCTCGTCTTCAGTGTATTGTATTTTGTCTTTAAGCTATTGTGTATCACAGTGACTTTCAACTTTTATTTTTCCTTAAAGTGTGATTTCCGCTAATCCAAAGGGAATTCTTGTGAAACTTCATTATGTCAAACCTCTGCCAGTAACCTATTCTTCCTCCAAATTTACCATGTTCCCTTAGTTTCTTGCTCGAGAAAGTGCATCTGATTTGCTACATTTGAGTTAGTATATCTCTATTTTAGTAAAAATGCCACAAGGGGAAGAATAACGTTTTAAGCAAGTTTATATCAGAATAACTTATCTGAAATGATACTAAAACTGATAAGAAAATTAGAAGATAAGTAACCCAAGGAGTCACAACACGATTATTCAAATGTTGTCATGGAAGAGTGGTGAGGTATGTCTTGCTTAAACAGTTCCTCACCTCTTCCTACGATAGCCTTGACAAAGAACTTCAGTCCCAGGCCAGAGAATGCACAGATATATAAGTCAGGAAAGTAGAAACATTTCAGGTAAGTTACTATCACTCTTTCAAAAACGCACAAACAAGCAAACAAACAAGCAAATAAAAACCCATAATGTACTTAATATTTGAGAACTATTTCCAGGTAACATAGACACATTAAAGTATCGAAACTTCATTTATCCTAAAACTCATCAAGGAAACATCAGGTTTATATATGAGAATGCAGACTTTTAGATAACTCACATTTTTTTGCCCAAATCAAATCTTTGGATATACTATAAACTGAAATGCACCTGAAAGTATATCTCCATACATGTATCTCCTGGTATGTTTCACCATGTCCCCCAAAATAATTCCCATTCTGATGTGTTACACTTTTCTTATTCATACACTTGTCAAATATCTGTCAAGTATGCTAACTTTCCGGTCAGTTTCACATGTAGGCATACCTTTCGTAGGACCATGCTTGAGTAGTGGGCTTTATGCAATTGGGGAACTTCTGGTTTAACATTTTTATTATACGGGCACCTATGCTTCAGGTGGTTAAGTGTCCAACTCCTGACTCAGGTCACGATCTCATGGTTTGTGGCATCGAGCCCTGCAGTGAGCTCTGCACTGACAAGGCAGAGCCTGCTTGACATTCTCTCTCTCCCGCTCTCTCTGACCCTCTCTGTCTCAAAATAAATAAGTAAACATTAAAAAACTTATAATATATAATAGACATATGTATTAGGTCATATGATTTATGTATCTTATAAATGTCATTTTGTGATTGTATCATATATGGTAGAAAGAATACTTTAAAGAATGGTAAAATAAACACCTATATATCTAATCCCTGAAGCTTTCATTTTTTTTTTGTTTCTGCTTTAGCATCCATATCTACTTACCTTTATGTATTTATTTTCCATCTATCAATAAATAAGTCTATTATCTATCCACCTAATTATATCACCAGGTTTTTTTTAACATTGTTACTGCTGTTATTCCTGACTGAATATTGTCATGGCCTAGATATTAGATATATTAAGGTATTTAACAGCTTAACTTGTGTCTAACAATTGGAAATCAGTAGCATCCCGACTCTTAGATATGACATTCAAAATGTCTCTAGACATTGAAATATATTCTTTATGGAGTAAAATGCCTCCAGTTGAGAACCACCTATTTCGATTTCTTTATGCATATATAGTGGTCTACGTGGGATTTGGGTTTGTTTTCAAATATCCTAAATTGGGCAGTTTGAATGTATCTTATTTATACTAGTTGGCCATTCCAAGCCCTCTCTCAGGAGACAGTACATAATATATATTGACTATGATGATGTATCTATCCATAATAGATTTTCTAGTAAACTTGGATGGAAAAACACAATCTGACAGTGTTTAATGAATTTATTCTCATGGGAATCACACAACGTCCTGAGCTGCAGGCTCCATTATTTGGGCTCTTCCTCATCATCTACGTGATCTCAGTGGTGGGCAACTCGGGCCTGATCATCCTCACCAAGATGGACTCCAGGCTACAAACACCCATGTACTTCTTCCTCAAACACCTGGCTCTCACTGATCTGGGTTATTCAACAACTGTAGGACCCAAAATGTTAGCAAGTTTTGTTGTGGAAGAAAACACAATTTCCTATCATTTGTGTGCCACGCAGGGAGCATTCTACATTATGTTCATCGTTAGCGAGCTTTTCATTCTGTCGGCTATGTCCTATGACCGCTACGTGGCCATCTGTAATCCTTTGCTCTATCCAGTCATCATGTCACAAAGGGTGTGTCAGGTGCTGGTGGCAATCCTCTATCTCTACAGCACATTTATGGCTCTACTAGTCACCATAAAGATTTTTAGTTCATCCTTCTGTGGTTACAATATCATCAGCCATTTCTACTGTGACTGTCTTCCCTTGTTATCCTTGCTCTGCTCAAACACGCATGAAATTGAATTGATGATTTTGGCTTTCTCAGTTTTTAATTTGATGTCCTCCCTTCTGATGGTTGTTGTGTCTTACCTGCTGATCCTACTAGCCATAGTCAGGATGAACTCAGCTGAGGGTAGGCACAAAGCCTTTTCTACATGTGGGTCCCACCTGACAGTGGCCACAGTGTTTTATGGGACTATGATATTTATGTATGCACAACCTGAGTCCAGTCATTCCTTTGACACAGATAAAATGGCATCCATATTTTACACCCTTGTTATCCCCATGTTGAATCCCATGATCTATAGTCTGAGGAACAAAGACGTAAAATGTGCTTTCCATAGGATATGGAAAAAGTTATGAGGTACCTTTTCTTAAGTTTATTACATACTGCGTGGTTCCTATGAATTAGATTATCAACATTAAACATTTCTTTTCCTTTCTTCAGAGGGAAAATCAAGGATAAATGAGTTCAAGATACGTATCTAGACATTGACTTCTATGTACCAGTCATACTCTGAAGTGTTCTAAATACACTGTGAATAAATAATACACATACATTCCAATCTTGAGGTAAAGACAAGAGTTATAAGCATCATAATTAGGTAATATGTTAGTACAATAGAATGGTTATGGGCCTATAATTCTAACACCAAGCAAGGAGTGTGGGAATGCTGTGTGGGAGTGAAGAAGAATACCTGGAACAGGAAGAGTTAAAATAACTCCTGTGTCATTCTCAACTATCAGAATAAACTTTCCCGTGTCCATGTATTGTGTATATAGGTGAGTTTCTCTGTAAGTATGTTCTTTCTATGTAGCCTACACAGGTTTCTATGGGGTGTCTAAAACACAGTTGATTATAGTTTTAGGCAGGTTCAGTGTATTGCCTTAACTTGAAGTCATCAGTCATCTGAATGTGCTCCAATCTCTCCATTCCATGAGGGGGGTCTATGTCCTGGTCTTTCCTCATGAGTGCCATTACTTTCACTTAGGAGCCTCAAAAAGTCTATTGACTACACACACTTGGCATTTCAACAGTGCAGAAGATCAGCACAGCACCTAATTAAAATTATCATTTGCAATCACACAAGTATAATGAAATATACCTAGAACAAACCCAGGAAATATGTGCAGGATCTGAATGCTGACAAAAATGCTGATTAAGGAAATCAAATAATATCTGAATAAATTTCAGGACACACTGAGTTCATAGATTAGAAAACTCAACCTACTAAATGTATCAATCCTTCCCAAACAGATCTATAGGTAATACAATCCAAACAAAATCCCACCAAGGTATTTTATAGATATAGTTGTCTTTATACGAAAATATGTATAGGGGCGCCTGGGTGGTGCAGTCGGTTAAGCGTCCGACTTCAGCCAGGTCACGATCTCGCGGTCCGTGAGTTCGAGCCCCGCGTCGGTCTCTGGGCTGATGGCTTAGAGCCTGGAGCCTGTTTCCGATTCTGTGTCTCCCTCTCTCTCTGCCCCTCCCCCGTTCATGCTCTGTCTCTCTCTGTCCCAAAAATAAATAAACGTTGAAAAAAATTTTTTAAATGTGTATAAAAGATGAAGGACTTAACCTAGCTAAAATACATGTAAAAATGTAGAATAACATAGAAGAAAACATTCCATTTCATGTTAAGTTTTGTCATATAACTATAACAATCAAAACTGTGTAGCTTTGGGGGAAGAAAAGACATGTAAAGAAAAGGAAGAGAATACAGAACTCAAAAATAGACTTACAAAAAGTGCAACTAATTTTTCATGAAGGTACAAAATTTAATTCAGTAGAAAAAGGATAACATTTTTAAAATATTCATTTTGGAAGATGGCGGAGTAGTAGGAAGACCTTAGGCTTTTTTTGTCCCTTAAACACAACTAGATGACTATCAAATCTTTCTGAATATCCAAGAGATTGACCTGAGGACTGACAGAACAAATTGCACAGCTAGAGGAAAAAGGACGCCATATCATGGGAGGTATGCGGTGCTGAGGCATGGTTTGGGGAAGAAACAGATCATAGGTGCTGCGGAAGGGAGGAATCCCTGGTCCCAGCGAGGGACTGGGCGAGAGCTGAGAGCACTATGTATACACACAAGGAGAATATTTCCCCAAAGTCATAGGCTGGGAAAAATGAGAGGGGCCGATTTCCATGAGTTTTTGTAACCAGCAGGGTTCAAAGACTGGAGATATAGAGGTCCAATGGGGAAAAACTGAGATTTCCCTCTAAGGTCAGGAAAAAGACAGGGATGTCCACTCTCACCACTAATATTTAACATAGTACTGAGAGTCTTAGCCTCAGCAATCAGACATCAAAAAAGAAATAAAAGACATCCAAATCAGTGAGGATGAAGTCAAACTTGTAAAGAAAAGGGAAGAAGCAGTGTAATAAATTATATAAAAGATGCTTATAATGCTATGTATGTACAATTAAGAAGAAGGTATAATTTATGCACCTGACATGAAGGGGAAGATCCAAGATATGTCTTACATTTATTAATAAAAGAATATGTTGGGATAATATGTCTGAAATATTTGGGAAAAGCAATGAGTCTATTCTATTCCTTATCAGGAATATATATATATATATATATATATATATATATACACATATATGTATGTATACACACACACACACACACACACACACACACACACACACACAAGGGGAGAAAAGGGGCAGAGGGAGAGAGAGAATCCCAAGCAGGCTCTGCACTGTTAGCGCAGAGGCTGACATGGGCTCGATGTCATGAATGGTGAGATCATGACCTGAGCTGAGATCGAGTCAGAGTCTTAACCTCCTGATCCACCTAGTCTTTCCATATATATAACTTTTAAGGGAACAAACTCAGGGCTGTTCATTGAGGCTGGATACTGTAATGATGTTGTTAATGATAGCTGAGGGTTAGACATACATATATCAATAAAAAAATAAGTGAAATTTGTTTAATTTGTATCATGGATTATAATACAGGAAGAAGAAAAAAGTGTGACATCATCTATGCATAGGAAGTAATTACAGTGACAAATGCAACAACTACATTTATAGAAATATAACACATATACATAGTTGTGCATATGTAAAATATTATATTTTTTTCAAGGATAACTTGATAAATTAGGCATATATCAAGTACAAAAGAGCATGTTTCAAGGTGGGAAAGAAATATTGAAATGATTTGGACACAAGGAATAAATAAAATACGGCACCGTGAAATTAAAGAGAAAAACAAAATCAAAACAGAAGTGGTTACTGGTCAGTAACAGCAACTGACTATGCAATGAGAAGGATGGATACATAGCAAATTTCTGCCTTGAAAAGAAGGATAACTGAAAACAAAAATGAAAATCAAGGAAATAGCATGTCACAGTTGCTTAATGCAGGATACTTATCCATGTACAATTTTAAAATAATGTAATACAACAGAAGTTATCAATTATCTACCATGTCACCAATCTGAGGAGACCTCTGTGGAAATGGGGACTCCTGGTGAGCCAGCCTTAAATATATGACATTTTAATCAAGAGTCCTATGCAGTGAAATGAAAAGTTAAGTATTAGTGAAAAATAAGAGTGAAGTAATAAATAAATAAGTAAATAAATAGTTAGGTGATAGATGGATAAATAAATAGATAGATGATGTATTTTAGGTAGATGATAAATAGATGATAGATAGATAGATAGATGATAGTTACATAGACAAATAATGGATATATAGATAATAGATGGATGCATAGATTAGATAGATGATAGATAGATAGATAGATAGATGATAGATAGATAAATGATAATTTTATTCAGTGGTGAGTATGAATTGTCCCTGCCTATTAATAGACAAGCTCCAGGAAGTTTTTAATGCCTTCATATGCTTTAGCCATCGTAAACAAATTGCTCATCATCTCCTGAGGGAGAGTCTCAAAAGGTGAAGAGAACCCATAAATTGTTCTCAATATGCAATGGTAAGAAATACATATGAGAGTCAAGACAGAGGCTTCTCTGTGTGCCATCTCATACTGCCAAATATCCGCAATGTTTCAGTGATGTTTGGTAAGTTCCATTTTAACTCCTTGGCAAAGCCCTAAAAAAATGTAACTATGTCTGATTTTGTTTGCTTTGTCTGATTTTGTTTGGGTATAATTATCTCAAATAATATAGCTGTAAAAAAAATAAATATCAGGCACCCGGATGGTTCAGTTGGTTGGGCATCTAATGCTTGATTTCAGCTCAGGTCAAGATCCTGGGATCATGAGATCCAACCCCATATCATGCTCCCTGCGGAGCCTGTTTAGGATTCTGTCTGTCTCTCTCCTCTCTCTCCAGCTCACGCTCTCTCTCCTTCTCTCTATCTAAAATAAAGATGATAAATAAATAAATAAATAAATAATAAATATTCAGCAGAGATCATAAACTATGAAAGAGCAATTTGATTCTTTTTTGAAAATGTTTATTTTGAGAGAGAGTGTGTGTATGTGAATGATAGACGGAGAGGGAGAGAGAGAGAGAGAGAGAGAGAGAGAGAGAGAGAGAATCCCAAGCAGGCTCCCTGCTCAGCACAGAACCCAACTCAGAGCTTGATCTTCTACCTGTAGGTCATGACCTGAGGTGATATTGAGAGTGGGGTACTTAACTGACTGAGCCACACTGCCACTCCTATTTGATTCTTTTTATAGAATTCTAAAGCTGGTGAGAGGGAATGCTTTTAACTTCTGCCACCTCATAGAAAAATTGGTACTTAAAAAGTGCTAATTATTTTTTTTAGGCTTCCATGATTGTAAAGGAAACAAAACAAAGCAGAAAAAAACTAACAAGCAAAACCCAAAATGTATACTGCATTTGGACTGCATTTACTGAATATATCTCTAATATGGTCATCTACTGATACCCATTATCATATTCCCGTCAGAAAAAAGGTGTGTGAATCGGTGTAGTGGAGAGTGTCAAGAGGTCACAAAGGTATAAGGAAGACTCAGGTAAGTTAAGGGGAAATTACATATAATTACCTTTGTATTTTATGTTGTGAAATTGAATGTTTTTGTCTGCTTCTAGGTCACTCAGGGACTTCAGCCTTGCAATTTTATTGCAAACAATATAGTTTCCTTTTTTTCCCCTTCAAACAGGAGCACTGATGCCCACAATTTTTTTAACCAAAACTCATTCTCTTACCTTAACGTGCCATCTGCTTCCCACTCTGGCATAACTTCTTATCTGGGGGTGTTTAGGATATTTAGATACATTTTATGTGATTATATACAGGTGTATCTGCATCGTGTGCTCTATGATAGTTCGAAGGGTTTTCTGTGGACTTAATGTAGAGAAGGATTTCAAATCACATCCAGGGATCCACGTATATCTCACCTTTAGTGTATTGTATTTTGTTTCTATGGTATTGTGTATCACAGTGACTTTCAACATTTTTTCTTTAAAGCATTCTACCCTTTAATTCAAAGGGATTTTTCATAAAACTTCTTTATGCGAACCTTCTGCCATGAATTTTTTTTCTCCTCCCAATTACACCATGTTCCCTAACTTTCTTGCTTGGTAAAGTATATATGATTTATTACATACAAGTTAGTATATCTATATTTTAATGGGAATGCCAAAAAGAAAATAGTTGTTTGGTTTTTAGACAGAGAGTGAGAGAGAGACAGCATGAGCTGGGGGTTGGAGGGGGAGAAAGAGGGAGAGAGAGAGACTCCAAACAGGCTCCACACCTAGTGGGGAGCTGGACATGGCGCTTCATTCCAAGACCCTGGGATCGTGACCTGAACTGAGATCAAGAGTTGAACACTCAACCGACTGGGCTATCCCGGTGCCCTAGAGGAAGAATAATATTTTAAGCAAATTCATACCCAAATAACTTATATTAAGACACTACTAAAATTGATACAGAAATTAAAAGATAAGTAACCCAAGGAGTCACAACACGATTATTCAAATATTGTCATGGAAGAGTGGTGAGGTATGTCTTGCTTAAACAGTTCCTCACCTCTTCCTACGATAGCCTTGACAAAGAACTTCAGTCCCAGACCAGAGAATGCACAGGTATATAAGTCAGGAAAGTAGAAACATTTCAGGTAAGTTGCTATCACTCTTAAGAACACCAGCTGGTGGGGCGCCTGGGTGGCGCAGTCGGTTAAGCGTCCGACTTCAGCCAGGTCACGATCTCGCGGTGCGTGAGTTCGAGCCCCGCGTCGGGCTCTGGGCTGATGGCTCGGAGCCTGGAGCCTGTTTCCGATTCTGTGTCTCCCGCTCTCTCTGCCCCTCCCCCATTCATGCTCTGTCTCTCTCTGTCCCAAAAATAAATAAAAAACATTGAAAAAAAAAATTAAAAAAAAAAAAAAAAAAAAAAAAAAGAACACCAGCTGGGGTGCCTGGGTAGCTCAATCGATTAAGTGTCCAACTCTCAGCTTGGCTCATGTCATGATATCCTGGTTTTGAGAGTTCAAGCCCCATCTGGGGCTCTGTGCTGTGACTGCAGAGCTTCCTTGGGATTCTCTGTCTCCCTCTCTTTCTGCCCCTTCCCTGACATGCTGTGTCTCTCAAAATAAATAAAAATAAACTTAAAAAATTTTTTAAAAACACAAGCAAACAAACAGAAACCCACAGTGTACTTGATATTTGAGAATTATTTCCAACTATTTCCATTGTCTACACAAAAGCTCTTCAAGGAAATGTCAATTTTATGTATGAGAGTTTTATTGTCATATAGACTTTTATTCTCATATATCTCCTGGCATGTTTCACCACATAAAAAATAATTCCCACTGTGATCTGTCATACTTTTCTTATTCATACGCTTGTCAAATATCTGTCAAGTGTGTTAACGTTCCAGCCAGTTTCATAATAATACCTTTCATAAAACCATGTTTTAAGTAGTGAGTTTTATGCATTTGGGAAATTTGTGGTTTAAAAATTTTATTATATAATTGACATACGTATTAGGCAGTATCATTGATGTATTTTATAAATGTCATCTTGTGATTGTATCCTATAAATCATAGAAATAATGATACTTTAAAGAATAGTAAAATAATCACCTATATCTTTGATCCCTAAATTTTTAACTTGATTTTTATTTTTGCCTTAGTATTCATATCTATGTACTTCTATCTATCTATCAATCTATCTATCTATCTATCTATCCATCTATCTATTATCTATTATCTATCATCTATCATCTACCTATTTATCATTTCTCTCTCTCGTTCTGTCTCTCTCTCATCTATCTATTTAATTATATCATCAGAGTTTCTTAATTTAGTTACTGTTGTTATTCCTGGCTGAATATTGTTATGGCCTAGGTATTGGATATATTAAGATATTTAGCAGCTTAACTTGTGTCTAGCCATTAGAAGCTGGTAGAATCCTAACTCCCAGATGTGACAACCAAAATGTCTCTAGACAATGGAAAGTATTCATTGTGGAATAAAATGTGAATGGAATGAGAACCATTCATCTATTTCCATTTCCCTTTCTTTCTCTAAGTATGCATAGTAGTCTTTGTGACAGATGAGTTTATTTTCAAATATCCTAAATTGAATAGTTTGGATGTATCTTATTTATACTAATTTGGCATACTAAAACCTCTCCAAGGAAATAATACATGAAATCTATTGACTCTTATGATGTATCCATCCAGAATAGATTTTCTACTAAACCTGCATGGAAAAACATAATCTAACAGGGCTGAATGAATTCATTCTCATGGGAATCACAGACCGTCCTGAGCTGCAGGCTCCATTATTTGGGCTCTTCCTCATCATCTACATGATCTCAGTGGTGGGCAACCTGGCCATGATCATCCTCACCCAGGTGGACTCCAGGCTACAAACACCCATGTACTTCTTCCTCAGACACCTGGCTCTCACTGATCTGGGTTATTCAACAACTGTAGGACCCAAAATGCTAGTCAATTTTGTTGTGGATCAAAATACAATCTCCTATTATTTTTGTGCTATACAGCTCTCTTTCTTTCTTGTGTTCATCATTAGTGAACTTTTCATTCTGTCAGCGATGTCTTATGATCGCTATGTGGCCATCTGTAACCCTCTGCTCTACCCAGTCGTCATGTCACAAAGGGTGTGTCAGGTGCTAGTGGCAATCCCCTATCTCTACAGTGCATTTGTGTCTCTTCTAGTCACCATGAAGATTTTTAGTTCATCCTTCTGTGGCTACAATGTCATTAGTCATTTCTACTGTGACAGTCTCCCCTTGATATCTTTGCTTTGCTCAAATACACATGAAATTGAACTGATTATTCTGATCTTAGCAGGCTTTAATTTGATTTTTTCCCTTTTGATAGTTTTTGTGTCTTACCTCCTGATCCTTACAGCCATCGTCAGGATGAACTCAGCTGAGGGTAGACACAAGGCCTTCTCCACCTGCGGGTCCCACCTGACAGTGGCCACAGTGTTCTATGGGACTCTGATATTTATGTATGTGCAACCTGAGTCCAGTCATTCCTTTGACACTGATAAAGTGGCGTCCATATTTTACACCCTTGTTATCCCCATGTTGAATCCTTTGATCTATAGCTTGAGGAACAAAGATGTAAAATGTGCCGTACAAACAATGTGGAAAAAGCTATGTAATCTTTTTTCTTAAAGTTTAGATACAATATTATCCCCGTAAGTTAGGATATGGGCTTCAAACTTTGTTCTGTATGTCACTAGAAGGAATCATAGGAAGCACAAATGTGTTCAACATACATTTGGAAGTTGTGTTCTAAGTGCCAATCACACTTCTATGTGTTGTAAATACGTTAGCATACAAACAGAAAAAATAGTTGCCTTCCTTGAGAGAGAGAGATGCATTATAAATATAATAATTAGGTACAATTTATAGTATAGTGGAATTTGTCAAGACTCCATATACCATAGGATATGGTATTCCATGCAGGTAAGATAGTGGGTATGCCATGCAGGAGTGAGGAAGAAGAGGAGGCACAAAAAGAGAGTTCAAATGATTCTTGTGTTGTTCTCAACCAATAGAATGAATCTCCCAGTGTGTGTGTTTGTGTTTGTGCTTATGTGTTTGTGTAAGCATATTCTTCTCCTTTAGCCTTTATACTCTTCTTATGGCATGTGTTGAAATCAAACTTCAAGGCTTCAAGGAGGCTCAAAGTAGCACTATGATTGGAAGTCATCAGTCATGTGAATTCACTCAAACGCCCCAGTACCACGTGGGGGATTTCGAGGTCCTGCTCTTCTCATCAGTTGCAGTTGTTTCTATAGATAAGCCCTAGAAAGTCTATTGACTCAACATACTTAGATATGTAGTAACTCATAACATCAGTGCCGCATTTCATCTGTCTTAATCCGTCCATTTCTCTATACCAGTAGATATACAAATTAAGATCAATTTTCTTGATTATAGTTAAAAACACTCCATTATATACTTTAAAGATGCTAAGAGAGTAAATCTTAAATATTATCCATGCAAAAAACAAATGGTACTCATGTGACATGCTGGAGACTTCAGCCAATGTTAAATTTTAGTCATATTTCAGCACATAAGTGTATCAAATCAACACACTGTACATCTTAAACTTACACAATGTTATATGTCCTTTATACCTCAATAAAGCTGGAGAAAAGAAAGATAAATTTCTTGAGGTCTCCCATAGAAGCTTCCAGTTTTTTTATTTTATGGTTTATTTGGGTCTTGATCTCTAAGTGCTGTGTTTGTCTAATGAGGTTGTTACACTTTCTTATCTCTGAAAAATAAAAATACTTATAGTTTAAAATTCGTTTTCTAATTGGTTTTGTGTCTTTGCATAAGAAGTCTATTCTATGTTGAATTAGGTTTGTTGCCTTTTTCATGGGATAACTTTCTTTGGTATTGGTTCTTATAAGCTTGTGATATATTTTTATTGGGATCCACTGTTTCACTGCATTGATTTGATGATCCCTAGCTAAGAAGCACAAAGAGATAATCCCATAATTTGGCCTATACTATATTTCTAGTGAAAGTTTAGTAAGGTATGAAACAACTTATATAGTATAGGTTACACATCCTGGAAAACTTCCTCCTGACCATTCTGAATTTCCACCTTTTGTTTACTTCTAGCATTTTTATCACTCATGGAAATTTACTTACATCACAGAGAGATTGGGCTGTTTTCTCTGTCCTCCATCATGGAATAAAATATTCTATATAGTCAGTCAAATTTGAATCAAAATAACTTTGGAACAAAAAACTCCACTGTATATATATCTTTATCTGAGGATACACTAAAGAATTTATGTCATTATTTTTTTTAATTTATTAAGAAGAAATATGTACTGATCATGAATTCTGGAATATAAATACATGGAAATATTTTGTTTCCTAGAGGCAAAAACTCATTATTGGTGGCTGCCAAGATTATGAAAATGCTTACACTGATATTTTTGGTTATATATTTCCCCATATTATCCTTAGTAAATGATTATAACTTTTGAAATAGAAGAAGGTAAAAGTCTCCAATACCTGAATTTGAAAACTATAAGCTAACTCTACATAACCTGCTATCCCACATCTAAAACAAATCTTGTACCTTTCATATTCCCTCAAATGATAAACCAGAAACAGAACAAAATACATTGAGATTTACAAATTTTAATAATATATTTTATTTTAGAAGTTAGTCTATATTTTACTATTAAGTACACCTATAAATTATTTCAGGAAGTATAATATTTTCCATAAAATGGAAAAATTAAAAAAATCAATGCTTGGTACATAACTGAAATTTGCATATGATATTATGAAGAATGTTACAAATTTACATATTAATCAAAGATGATTCAGAAAGATTGACAAATTAGAATATAAAAGGTACAAAAAATTTAGAGACACTACGGGTGTCTTTAAAAAATCTGTGTTTTAGGTTAGGATATTAAGAATAGGTGTGTTATATATTTTCATATTTATGGACCCTAAGAAATACTGTATTAAAAAATTCAGGATGAAAGGAATCTCAATATGGAAATATTTATGAAAAATAACTGTCACCAGTCCAAAATCAAGCCCAGGAGTCGACTGGGAAACTCTACTAAATGTTAGGTAAAACGAATAACCAATTACCATACATTTTCTTCTAGAAAACTGAAGTGAAAAGTCAATTTTCTTTGAGGAGTGCTTTCCCTTAATATTAAAAGCAAAAAACATCACAAGGAAAGAAAACAACAGAACAATATAAGTTATGATTGCTTACGCAATGGTTCCAAGAGTTCCAGCAAATGGAATCTAGCAGTAGGTAAAAACAATCATGCGCAGAATTAGGCTTACCCCAGAAATGTACAGATGATTTGACAGTCAAAAATAAAATCACCATATTAAAAATGAGAAGGGGAAAAAAAAGTTGGCATCTCAATAAATGCAGCAGAACATTTTAAAGTTTTAATATCCATTAAAAATACAAACTTTGACCATACTAGTATTAAGTGGGGTTTTAATGTTTGTTAAAAATAAAAACTTTGGCCATGCTAGTGTTAAATGGGACTTCTTAAAACTGATAAGGAACACTGATGAAAAACCTACATAGACCTACATATACATAAACCAGTATATCCCATATTAAAAGAATGAAATACATTTCCATAAGAACACAAACAAGACAAGGAGGACTCTTCTTTCTGATTCTGTTCAACATCGTGTCGGACTTCACGTTCAACACAACATGGCAAGGAAAAAATAAATACATAATAGAAAGTCTACAGATTGGAAAGGAGGAAGCAAAACTGCCTTTGTTTATTAGCGAATGACAGGATTGTGCAGGTAGAAATCTAATGGAGCCTACAGAAAAAAAGTAATGGAACTGAAAAGTGAATTTATTGTGGTTTCACAAAAGAGGATCAGTATGCAAAATAATGGTTAATTTCTATAGACTACCCAGGAAAAAGTAGAAATGGAATTTCAAATACCTGCTACGAACATATCAAAACTATAAAATACTTAAAGATAAACATGAAAAAAAATATTTGTACACATAATTAAAAATCATCCTTATAAGCCACTAAAGAATATGTAAGTAAGTGAGAGAGAAGCTATGTTTATTTTCTGGAATATTCAATGTTGTTGAAAAAAATTCTCAAATGTATCTATAGATTCAAGGCAACTCCAACAAAAACCCAAGCAGGCATTATTTTTTGGTAAGCACTGGGAAGCTGAAACTAAAATACAGAAAGAAATGCAAAGACCTAGAATAGCTGAATTGACTTAAAAAAAGAGACAGAGTTGTAATATAAACATTATGAAAAACACTAACTGATTGCAAGCCTCATTCCAAAGCTACAGTTGTCAAAAGGGTTTGGCACTGGTATAAAAATTGATGATTAGATCGATGAAACAAAACTGATAGACCAGAAAAGGTCCCATGCATATGTGAACAACAAATTTTCCACAAGGTCAAAGAAAAAGGCCATTTGTTGAAGAAAGAACAGATCTTTCAACAAATGATGATGGACTAATTTTATATATACATATATATACATGTGTATACTTGTATATGTACATATCTACAATATATATACATATATAAAATATATTTTAAATATATATGTAAAATATATGTATATATATATATACATCATATATATACATGCATATATATATATATATAAACTATATATACACAAAATATTGAATGTTGACCCATAATTCATATAAAGATTCACCTAACATGGATCACAGATATAATACCTAAAATCTAAAAATTTCAGGAGAAAACATAGTAGAAAATATTCATGATTTTGGGTTGCGTGAAGACTTCTTAGATACAACACCCAAAGTAAAACCAACAAAATAGAATTTTGATACATTGTACAACATGAAAATGAAATCTACTCTTCAAAAGATACTCTTAAGAGGGTGTAAAACCAATTTATGTTCTGGAAGATAAGAGTTTCAAGTAACGTATTTTGTAAAAGACTCATTCCACAACATACACAGAGATCTCAAAACTCAATGGTAATAATAATAGACCTCTCGAATGGGCAAAAAATTTGGAAAATGCTTCACCAAATAGACCTCAGTGGCTCAGTCGGTTAAGCATCGGCTCAGGTCGTGATCTTGCAGTTTGTGAGTTCGAGCCATGCAACAGGCTGTGTGCTGACAGCTCAGAGACTGGAGCCTACTTCAGATTCTGTCTCCCTCTCTCTCTGCCCCTACCCCTCTCAGTCTCTTCTCTCTCTCTCTCAAAAATAAATAAACATCAACAAAAAATTTAAAACCTCAATGAGGTAACAGTCTAGATCTATTAGAATACCAGGATGTTGGTGAGTATACAGAAAACTAGAATCTTTCATGCATGTTTGATGGAAAAGTAAAATAGTATCAATATTTGAAAATAGTTTGTTATAAGCATCAGTGTCTTAAAACTTAAACCTAAATTTAACACATTATTGAGATTTTCCACTCTCACGCTTTTTCTACAAGAGAAATGGCAACACATCTTATAAGACTTGTATTCAAATGTCCATAGCAACTGGAAGATTCAGAACATGTCACTTCCAAATGTGTTGCTTTGGCGTATTGATTACTTTGATCTAAAGATTCAGAAAACACAGGTAGCGCAAGAAGGGCATTCTGAACTTCCTTTTTCCCTCTGAAAGCAGAAAATGAAATTCCCATGTCAACGATGACCACCTTATACCAGAAGGAAAACCATTCTCATCACCAGAGACGGAGGCTCGAAGCCAGAAGAAACCTGTGCAGAGCTTGATAAAATAATTCCTACCTGTTTTAGTCCCCCTAAATATTTTAATCTTCTACCATAGCCACTATTTTTTCCATTTATTTTATTATCTTTTTAATTTTTGGTATTCATTTACTTTTGAGAGGACAAGACACACAGAGAGAGACATGAGCAGGGAGAGGCAGAGAGAGGTGGAGACACACAATCCGAAGCAGGCTCCAGGCTCTGAGCTGTCAGCAAAGAGCCTGATGCGGGGCTCGAACTCACAGGGCGTGAGATCATGACCTGAGCTGAAGTCAGACACTCAGCCAACTGAGCTACTCAGGCTCCTTGCCACTATGTTTTTTTAATGTTTATTTTGAGAGAGAGAGAAAGAGAGAGAGAGAAGATCCCAAGCAGACTCCGCACTGTCAGTGTGCAGCCTGATGCCGGGCTCAAATCCACAAACCATTGATCATGAAACCAAGAGTCAGACCAACTGAGCCACCCAGGTACCCGCCCCTACAAATGCCACTCTTTGTTCAACTTAGTAGATAAATACTTGATCCTGCCAGTTCACTGGGTTTTCATACTTCTTGTGAAGACTCCCACATACATGTAAAAATTTACTAAACAAAATCTGTATGCTTGTGTCCTATTATCTCTTGTGTCAGTTAGATCTCAGGCCAAGGTGGAAACGTTAAGGTGGTAAACGAGAAATTTTTCTTCCCCTTCAGTTTTTAAGTTTTATTTGTAATGGCCTCAAACTAGAAACAAGCCAAATGTCCATGAGAATGGACTGTAGGATATCCAAGCAAGTGAATGCCACTCTCAGTGAAGAGAAGGAGGGAAACAAACCACAAGAGATTCTTAAAAATAGAGAACAAACTAAGAATTGATGGGGGGGGGGGGGGCTGGAGATGGGCTAGATGAGGGATGGGAATTAAGGAGAGCACTTGTTGTGATGAGTACTGGGTATTGTGTGTAAGAGATGAATCACTGAATTCGACTCCTGAAACCAATATTGCACTGTATGCTAGCTAACATTTAATTTTTTTAAAAAAAGTAATAAATTATTGGTACATCCAAAAATGTGGATGATCTCAGAATACTTCTGCTGAGTAAAAGATGGCAAAACAAAAAGGCTAAATAATTTACAATTACGTTTACAAAAAAAAATCTAAAAATGCAAAATCACCTATGTTTACATAAAGCAGATCAAACAATTCCCAGAAAGTGCAAGAAAAACACATAGAATATTTACAACTTGGAAATCAAAACAACAAAAAAAATGAAATGATCCTTACATGCAAATGATATGTTATCTAATGAAAAAAATCTCCACGAATCTGAAAAACAAAAGTTTAAAACAATTGTGAGTTCAGTAAGGTAACATGATATATGATTAATGAACAAATATTATATATAATATTATATATATTATATAATATTATATATTATATAATACTATATATTATATACAATAAGTATTATCATTTACATATATTCCAAACTAAATAAAAAATAAGACATTCAAAATTCATCACGTATACTGAAATATGTAATTAGAAACAAGCAAATCATGTACAAGATCTATATGCAGAAAAGTACAAAGTAGTAATTAAAGAAATCAAAAAAAGATCTGAATAAATTAGAAGGCACATTGAGTTCAGAGATTAGAAGACTCAATACAGTAAAAATATCAATTCTTTACAAACCAATCTATAGATTTAATGTAAACTTAGCAAGATTTTTGTAGTAGCAACTTATACTGAAATTTACATGACAGTTTAAGGACCTAGTGGAGATGAAACACATTTTATTTATTTATTTTTTTTTTTTAATTTTTTTTTTTTTCAACGTTTATTTATTTTTGGGACAGAGAGAGACAGAGCATGAACGGGGGAGGGGCAGAGAGAGAGGGAGACACAGAATCCGAAACAGGCTCCAGGCTCTGAGCCATCAGCCCAGAGCCCAACGCGGGGCTCGAACTCACGGACCGCGAGATCGTGACCTGGCTGAAGTCGGACGCTTAACCGACTGCGCCACCCAGGCGCCCCGAAACACATTTTAAAACGGAGCATAATGAGGGTCTTCTGCATGGCTTAGTCAGTTAAGAAACTAACCCTTGATTTTGGCTCAGGTCATGATCTCATGGTTTGTGAGATAGAGCCCAGCGATGAGCTTTGCCCTGGCAGCATGGAGCCTGCTTAGGATTCTCTCTCCCTCCTTCCCCCCTACCCTTGCTTTTTCTGAAAATAAGTAAACATTTAAAAAATAACAATAAAATAAAATAAAATGTAGCATAATGAGAAAGAAAACAATCCACTCCATGTAGAGATTTACTGCATAGCCACAATAATCAAGTCTGTGTGACTTTGGTGGAGATACCACCACATAAATGAATCTCACATAAATGGACAGAACTAGACCTCTATTCTGTCAACTAAACGGTTCAACTAAAATTTTATAAAGATGCAAAAGTTCAGCTAAAATTTTATAAAGATACAAAGGTTGTTCAAAAGAAGTGAATAGCCTTAAAAAAAACTAGTGGTGCTGTATTTGGGAATACAGAGGCAAAAAATAAACAAATAATGTTAACTTAAACCTTATACAAAAATTTAACAACAAAATGAATAGCAAGTTAAATGGAAAATGGCAAACTATAAAACGTTTAGATAAAAATGTAGGGGAAAACCTGTATTCGGGACCTCAGGCCAGTGAAGAGCTTATAGACATGACATCAAAAGCATAAACTATAAAGACAGTAAAGCCTTGGTTTGCAAGCATAATTCTTTCTGGAAACATGCTTGTATTCCAAAGCACTTGTATATCAAAGTGAATTTCCCCATAAGAAATAATGGAAACTCAGATGACTCATTCCAGAACCCAAAAATATTCATATAAAAATGATTACCATACTGTAACATAATACAAAATAATAAAATACAAAATGTAAAGAAAAATAAACAAATTAACCTGTACTTACTTTTGAAAACCTTTGTGGCTGGTGTGAGGGAGACAAGGGAGGGGAAGGTTATTGTGCAGGATGACATTTCCTATCACTGATGGAATCCCTGCTGTCTATTGGCTCAATGGAATCTTTTTTCTTTTTGTGCAACTTTAACAATGAACCTATGCAATGACACTTGCTTTTGCCTCCTTTTGAGGATTTCACGGAAATAATGGCATTGCCCTGTCATTAAACACATCCATCACTTGCACTGCTACAGCCTCATTCAGGTGGTGCTTTTCTACAAAATTTTGAAGCCTTTCCTACATTTTACAAGTCTCCCTAATCTCATTAGAAGCAAGGGATTCCTCCGCCTTTTTCTCCTCCTCCTCTGCAGACGAGATCTCCTCCGTAACCTCTTCTGGTTGCTCCCAATGCAGATCCATCAGTTCGCCGGTGGTCAGCTCCTGGCCATGTTCCTCCACCAGCTCCTGAATATCGTCCTCATTCACCTCCAGTCCCCTGGTCTTCTCCAAGGACACAATGTCACTGACAACAGGTGGCTCTTATTCATGAGCAAGGCCCCTCTAAGACATGTCCGAGAACACAATCAGGCTAGTTTTCTCCAAGTAAAACCGAGGGTTCTTGGTGGCCCCATCCCAGGCTTTTTCAATGATCTTGAGGCAGTTTGCAATGTGGAAATGATTTTTCCAAAACTCTCAGAGGGTGAGGTTTGTTCCTTGGGTCGCCTCAAAGCACTGCTGAAATAGTGCTTTGGTATAAAGCTTTTTAAAGTTCAAAATGGCCTGCTGATCTATGGGCTGGAGGATTGGAGTGGGGTTGGGAGGAAGGAACTTGACATTAATGAATTCGAATTCCTCCAGTAAGACATCATCCAAGTCTGGAGAATGAGCAGGAGCATTATCCATAAGCAGCAAGGCTTTGAGCAGCAGATTCTTTTCTAAAAGGTATTTCTTCCCTGAAGGACTGAAGACCTCATTGATCCACTCAGCAAACAAGATGGCAATGACCCAAGCCTTGCTGTTGGACCTCCACATCACGTTTGACTGGCTCTTCTGCACCTTGCATTTCTTGAAGCTTCATGGATTCTCAGAATGATACATGAGTCGTGGGTTGACTTTGAAATCCCTGCTTGCCTTAGCAAGAACAAGAGGGTGAGATGGTCTTCCATGGGCTTGTGACCAGGCACTGTATTTTCTTCTTCTGTAAGGTCGGTCCTCTTTGGCATCTTTTTCCAAAAAAGCCCATCTCATTGCAGTTAAAAACTTGCCCCGGCAGGTAACACTCAGAAACTATGAACTTGTGGAATTCAGTAGCAAACACCTCAGCTGCCTTAGCATCTGAACTGACAGCCTGTCCATGCTTCACAACAATATGGATGCCACCTCTCTAAAATTACCAAACCATCCCCTGCTTGCCTTGAAGTCTTCTTTGTCTTCTGTTGATGTGCGTGGCAGTTTACTCATCAGGTTGGTGTACAAGGCCTTTGCCTTCCTGCAGATAAAGTTCTCAGTCATAGTATCACTTGCCAGTTGCTTCTTGTTCATCCAAACCAGGAGCGACTTTTCTACATCTTCCAGAACACATCGACATTGCTTTAATATTCTCATGACTCCTTTTGTGGCATCTAGCCCCCTTATTTCTTCTTTCTTCTTTAATATTGTGCAAGTGGTCAACATAGACTTCTTATAAAATCTTGTAATTTCGGCCACTCACATACCTCATTTGTACTTCTCCATGATTTTCTTCTTAACTTCCACCTTGATCTTCTCCTTCTTCTTACCACTTTTCTTTCCAACTTTTTCTGCATGGGGACTATTGTATACTCTTGCAAAATTATTGACTACAGTACAGTATTAATAAACTCTTGTCATATACTTTATCTAATATAACTGTCAGTAAGGCAGCAGAGGAAAGGGTCTGCAGTCAGCCTCACCTAGAAAGAAGCAAAGCATTCCTAAGCTTGCGCTTGTATGGAAAAGCAAAGAACTTCCCATAGGTTCTTTGAAGTGAGAATAAATGCACTAGAGCCAGTTGTGGGCACCTTCCAATGTTCTGAAAAATCACCAATGTTCTGCCAAACACCACGGCCTGAGATTGAACATCCAAGCATGGAAGACGATCACCCACAATCCTACAGCAAGAGATAGAGATAGAGATAGGGATAGAGATAGAGATAGAGATAGATAGAGAGAGAGAGACAGGAACCGTTGGCTCAATTGTGATCATGTGATGTTTGGCATCACGTACTACTTGTTATGCAAGACATCACTCATTTATCAAGTTAAAATTTATTTAAAATGTTTGCTCTTCTTGGAGAACACTCGCAGAACAGGTTACTTGAAATCCAAGGTTTTACTGTACTGGTAAACTGGACTTGATCCAAATTAAAACAACGTATAAATCTCACTCTTGGATACCCATCCCAAGGGAATGAAAATCTGTGTTCACATAATCATGTTTAAGTGAACATTTACAGATGTTTTACTCTTAATAGTTGAAAACTGCAAAGAACTCACATGCCTTTCAGTGAATGAATGATTAAATTAATCAATACTGTGCAATACTGCTCAGTAACAAGAAAGGAACAAATGATTTATATACACAAAATACAAGTGAATCTCAAGAGAATTCTGGTGAGTTAAAAAATTCAATCTAAAAAGATTAAAAATGGTAGGGGCACCTGGGGGTCTCAGTTTGTTGAGTATCCAACTTTGGCTCCGGTCATGATCTCACGGTTGGTCGGTTCGAGCACTGCCTCCAGCTTGCTGCTGTCAGCTCAGAGCCTGCCTTGGATCCTCTGCCCCCTCTTTTTCTGCCCCCCTCACATATTCTCTCTCTCTCTCTCTCTCTCTCAAAAGTGAATGAACATTTTTTTTACAAAATTACAAATGGATTTTTTTATTTTAGAGAAGGAGCATGAGAGTGTGCATGAGTGGGGGAAGGGCAGAGGGAGAGAGAGAATCTTAAAGCACACTTCACGCCCAGGGTGGAGCCCCACACAGGGCTCCCTCCCATGACCCAAAGATCATGACCTGAGCCAGAATCAAGAATGGAACCCTTAACAGATTGAGACCCTCAGGCACCCCACAAATGGTATATTATTTATAAAACATTTTTATGAAGGTTAAAAATATAATGATGGAAAAGAGATCATTGGTTACCAGGAATTAGTAACAGTGGCAGAAGTGGAGGTGGGAGGTGTCACTATAAGGGGACAGCTGAATGGAATTTTGTGGCAAGGGAATAGATCTATTTAGGGTTGAGGGTTAACAGAATGGAATCACTGAAAGGGTGCAATATGCAGTAAAAGGAAAAAAAGCAAAAATACAAGAGAACGATGAACAGACAGTTGGAAATTTGCAATAAAGTGAGGAATAACAGGAACTAATTTCTGTCCCTTCGGGAAAAGTAAAAACAATAAGAGCCACCAATCAAAGAAGCAGCATCTCATATTTGCATAATGTATTCTTCTGATTCCCTAAAAACTTAAAAATAAGGTCATAGGACGGTGTGTAAACACTTCTCCGCTGCGCTATTCATTTCAAGAAACCATTGTGAAAATGCAGATTCCTGTTGGGATGCCCTATAGATATGATATTTTAATCAAGAGTCCCATGTATACAAAAGGAAAGGTAACCAAGAGTAAAAAATGGAAGGAAGGAAGGAAGGAAGGAAGGAAGGAAGGAAGGAAGGAAGGAAGGAGAGAGGAAGGAAAGAATTCAGAAAGGAAGTCAAAAAGAAAGAAAAGAAAAGAAAGAAAAGAAAAGAAAAGAAAGAGAGAGAGAAAAGACAATAAATACAAATTTTCTCTGATAATCAAAGGACAACCTCCAGACATTTTGTTATGCTCACAAATACTTTTGGGATAATCTCCTCAGGGAGAGTCTCAAAAGCTGAAAAAAAAAGCCATAAATTGCTCTCAATATGCCATGTAAGAAACACAGGAGGGAGTCAAGACAGAGGCTTCATTCCAGGTAAAATGAGAGAAGATTTCATGGGGTATCTTATGTTACCAACACCAACAATGATCAAGTGACAGGAAAAGTTCGGCTTTAATTCAATAGCAAAGCTGTAGCAACAAGTTGCCATTTATGTTTTAGTATTTTTTGTTTGGTTGGGGGGATTTTGTTTTGTTCTGTTTTCATTTTTGCTTTTATTACTCCATAATGCCTAAGCAGGAATAGGATGCCTACCCTTTTCTCTTCCTACTGTGCGAGTATTTTTACCTGGATCGACAAACTATTCATGGAAACATCACGCTATTGCTTACAAAATATTCATTTTACAGAATTAATTATATCTCCAATGCAGACCGAAACAGAGATCAAGTGAAGTGTAACTAAAGAGATACTCGTTTTTAAAACTTGGCAAAATTAAGAGGCCGCAGGTGCTCCGTCTTTCGTGTTGAGGTCCTTCCAAATTCTTAGTTATTTAGTGACCCCAGGCTCTTTTTTGTGACCCTTTCCATATAACTTAAGATTTAGTGATTATTTAAATAAAAATATAAATATGATTCTTTCCAGATCTCTTGATGAGACAGGAAAGGGACAGAGGGTGTTCTACCTCACGCTGACATGTGAAAAGCATTACTTGGAGACTTGCAGACTTTTAGGCACCCCGTTTTATGGCAATGATATGGTGTTCAGCATGTGTGCTTCAATGTGAGTGGAATTTAATGGGAAGCAGATATAATTATCTCAAAGAATACAGTTTAAAAAAAATAACAATTGGTATTCAACAAAAATGTTACAGTGTGAACAATTTGGTCCTTTCCCTAGAACTCTAAAACTTAGAGAAAAACAAAACAAAATAAAACAAAACGTGTTGATCTTTCCTTACCTTAGAGAAAACTTGGAACATACCAACTATGCTTTTTCTTAGTCTTTCATATTTTTAATTTTTTTTTTCAACGTTTATTTATTTTTGGGACAGAGAGAGACAGAGCATGAACGGGGGAGGGGCAGAGAGAGAGGGAGACACAGAATCGGAAACAGGCTCCAGGCTCTGAGCCATCAGCCCAGAGCCTGACGCGGGGCTCGAACTCACGGACCCTGAGATCGTGACCTGGCTGAAGTCAGACGCCTAACCGACTGCGCCACCCAGGCGCCCCATCTTTCATATTTTTAAAACGAAACAAAACAAACAAAAGTTAAGATTGATACCACTCCTTATTGAATTTGCAGAAGATATTTTTCTAAAATTACTATCGACTGATACATGCTTCCGTCTTTATGATGGAAGAAAGGTGTGTGCATCAAGGCAAGGCAGGTTATCAGGATGTCACAATATTAGCAGCAATATTTTAAATGAGTTAAGCGCAAATTTTATGTACCCATTTTTTATTTAATGATTTATTTACACTTGTATGTTTTTATTTTCTTATAGATCAGTCAGAGACTGCTGTAAGTATGTAATGTAACTACATTATAATGTATCGATTATGTCACAATGTATGTTTCATTATATCTAGTATCATTTCTATTTTTTTTCTTAAGGAAGTGTTCATACTGGCAATATTTTAAATTTAATACTTCTCTTGCCTTAATCTGCCATCCCCTTCTTACTGTTATATTCCTAATCTGTATATTGTTAGGGATATTTAGTTACATTTTTATTTGGTTAAAACGTATATCTGTGTTTTGTGTTATATTATAGTTTGGAGAAGTTCCTGTGGCCTTAAGGTCTAGAAGAACTTAAAGGAATATCAAAGAATCCATGTATATCTCATCTTTAGTGCATTTAATTCACCTCCATGGGAACTTTAAACAGTTTTTTAAAGTACAGTGTCTCTTTATCCAAAGGGAGTTTTTTTTATGAATCTTTATTATATGAAAACAATGCCCACGGCTGCTCATTCTCCCAATGGGCCCAGATTTCCTCATTCTCTTTGGGTTCTCGCATGATGAAGTGTATTTATTTGTCACGTGCATGTTAGTACATGACTATAATTGACATGAAAATGTTCCTTGGGGAAGATTACTTTTTTTAAGAAAATTTATATCAAAAGAAACTTATTTTTATACTTTGTCAAAAACAGTTAAGGAAATTAGAAGACAAATAATTAAAAGAATAGCACCTTGACTGTCCAATGTAGTTATGGAGAAGGGGCTCAGGGTAGGGCCTGCATTAAGCTGCATTTGATCGTACTTGACCTATTCTGCACCTGTTCATCCTCATAGCATGGACAAAGAAGATATTTCATAGTCCAGAAGAGTTTACATACAAATATGTGATGAGACCTGCTTTGAGCTAAGTTAGTGCTACCATTAAAAAAAAAAAAGAAGAAGAAGAAGAAAAAAAAAAACTGGGGCATCTGGGTGGCTCAGTCAGTTAAGTGTCCAACTGTTGATCTTGGCTCAGGTCACGATCTCATAGTTCATGAGTTCGAGCCCCACACAGAGTTCTAGTCCGATGGCATGAAGCTTCCTTGGCATTCTGTCTCTTCTTCTCCCTGTCCCTCCTCTATCTCTTCCTGTCTCAAAATAAATAAATAAACTTAAAAAAATAATACAAGCAAAGAAACACTACGTACATGATTTTCAAGTAGCATCGGCACAGTGAATCATTCAATTTTCATTTATCCCTCTCAAGAGCCCTACACAAGGAAGTATTGTTTTGTATATGAGAATAAAGAGTTTTAGCTAAGTTAGATTACTGGCCCAGAGGAACCCTCATATATGCCATAAGTGGAGGTATAACAGACCTTATCTATATAAATCTACCTCATATATTTATGCCATAAAGACAAATAATTCTCAGCTGTAATCCATTATAGTTTTTTTTTTTAATTTATACATGTGCCCACACACACAGTGCCAATTGTGACAACCGTGTCAGCCTGTATCACCTGTAGGTATAAAGGATTTTATGGGAATATGTATCGAAGTAGTGGGTTCTGTATATTTTTTGAGAATTGGGGATTTTAAATTTTTATTGTATTTATTATATAATTGTATAATATAATTGATTATATATTGACGTGTATATTAAGTTATAGTATTAACTACAATTTATAAATGCCGCTGTGTAATTGCAATTATATCAATGACTAATTGAAAACTTTAAAACATTGTACCGTATGGTTTCTATGTGTTACAGTCAAATTTTTAACATAGTTTTGATTTAAAAAAATTTTCCTGTGTGTACCTATGTCTATATCTATATCTATATTTATATACGTATATGTTTTTGTATCTACCTATGTATCTATTTCTCTCTCTCTTATTTATCTACTTATCTATCTATACCATCCTGGTCTCTCAAACTTGGCATTATTGCTATTTCTAACTGAATATTGGGTATTGCAGGCTGTTTAGAAACAAAACTGACCTCTAATCATCACAAGCCTGTAGAGCCTCACCTTCCAGTTGTGACAACCAAAATGTCTTCTAGATATCGATAAAACGACATTCGGTTACAATAAAATTGCCTCCAGTTGAGGACCACTGACTGTCTATGTTTATGTTATACTAGCCTTGGGGGAGATGGCTGCATTTTCAAATATCTGAAATTGGAAAGTTTGGATGTATTTTATTTACATGAGTTTTGCATACTAAAAATTCACCCAGGTGATAGTACATGAAATCTACTGACCATGCTGATATCTCTATCCAGAATAGGTTTCCTGATAAGTCTGCATGGAAACACATAATCTAACAATGTTCAATGAATTCTTTCTCATGGGAATCACAGACCGTCCTGAGCTGCAGGCTCCATTATTTGGGCTCTTCCTCATCATCTACATGATCTCAGTGGTGGGCAACCTGGCCATGATCATCCTCACCCAGGTGGACTCCAGGCTACAAACACCCATGTACTTCTTCCTCAGACACCTGGCTCTCACTGATCTGGGTTATTCAACAACTGTAGGACCCAAAATGCTAGTCAATTTTGTTGTGGATCAAAATACAATCTCCTATTATTTTTGTGCTATACAGCTCGCTTTCTTTCTTGTGTTCATTGTTAGTGAACTTTTTATTCTAACAGCAATGTCCTACGACCGCTATGTGGCCATCTGTCACCCTCTGCGCTATCCAGTCATCATGTCACAAAGGGTGTGTCAGGTGCTGGTGGCCATCCTCTATCTCTACAGCACATTTGTGTCTCTTATAGTCACCATAAAGATTTTTAGTTCGTCCTTCTGTGGCTACAATGTCATTAGTCATTTCTACTGTGACAGTCTCCCCTTGATATCTTTGCTTTGCTCAAATACACATGAAACTGAAATGATTATTCTGATTTTAGCCGGTTTTGATTTGATTTCATCCCTTTTGATAGTTATTGTGTCTTACCTCCTGATCCTCATAGCCATCATCAGGATGAACTCAGCTGAGGGTAGACACAAGGCTTTTTCTACCTGCGGGTCCCACCTGACAGTGGCCACAGTGTTCTATGGGACTCTGATATTTATGTATGTGCAACCTGAGTCCAGTCATTCCTTTGACACTGATAAAGTGGCGTCCATATTTTACACCCTTGTTATCCCCATGTTGAATCCTTTGATCTATAGCTTGAGGAACAAGGATGTAAAATATGCAGGACAAAGGATGTGGAAAAAAATACGCAATTTTTCTTTCTTAAAATGCACTGTCTAACATGATTCCTATAAACTGGCTTATGGACTTTAAATTTTTCTCTCTGTGCCTCCGAAGAAAAGAGGAAGCACAAATGCGTTCAACATATTTGAAGACAGTTTATAGATTGTCTTATGTATGCTAGGCACGTCTAACTGTTGTAAATTGTGATTTGTGAACAAAATAGTAAAAAATATTGCTTTCCTTCCAAGAGAAAGGTGGATTGTGTATGTAAATCAAGTAAATATTATAGTACAGTAGAATGTGTTTGATGGATATACACACAGAGAGACACATAAACACAAAACTGTCAAGTATTTCTGTGTCTTTCTCACCTATATATTGTAAAAATGCAGTGCCTATGTATATGTGTGTGTGTGTGTGTGTGTGTGTGTGTGTGTGTGTGTGTGTAAGTCCTTTCCTTCTGTGTTAGCCTTCAAAATCTTCCCTGGTATGTTTTGGAATTATTTTAATACTGGTTGTTTCTGTGATATCTGATGATTTGAAGTATTAGGTCACAGTAGTGTGCTCAAACACCTTTATTACAAGCAGTGAGATTCCCCTTTCTTCTCCTCAATTTATGAGTCTATTGGCTGAACATACTTGGTAATCCAGCAATCTGAGTGGCCCCTGGTTTGTCTCACAAAGCCCCTTTGGTTGATATCTGAGGATATTCAAATTAAGATAAAGTTTTGAGGGCTCCCTGGTTTGTGCTTTTTCCCTCAACTGGTTGTTCTTAGTAATCTGGCTTGTTGGTTTAGTATATTATAATATTGCCTTATCTTTTTTAAGAAAAGTAATTATCCATGTTTAAAAAATATGTTCCACTTGTTTTTGTATCCTTGAGTAAGAGGACTATTCTACAATGAATTAATTGTATTGCTTCTCTTTTCTTGGATTGATGTTTCCCAAAATTTATCAATACTTTTTATGCACCATATGTTAATGGACTATCACCATTTACCTGCATTGATTGATTCTCTTACATGTGGGAAGCAAAGGGAAATGAACAATCCTGTTTTTGCACTCTGTCGTACTTCCTTTTTTTTAGTGTTTATTTATTTTTGACAGAGAGAGAGAGAGACAGAGCATGAGCAGGGGAGGGTCAGAGAGAGAGGGAGACACAGAATCTGAAGCAGGCTCCAGGCTCTGAGCTGTCAGCACAGAGCCCGACGCAGGGCTCGAACTCACAGACTGTGAGATCATGACCTGAGCCAAAGTCGGCTGCTTAACCGACTGAGCCACCCAGGTGCCCCAAACTCTGTCATACTTCTAAGGTGAATGAGGATGGATACATGGCAAGGACACACAGATCTTGCCTCTCATGCATAGGTAATCTATGTCACTCCACACTTTCCCATGTGCTTATTTTTAATTTCCCCTTTGCTTACCTTTATTCTTCTTAATACTTCTGGGATTTTACTGAAGTTAGGAGTCAATGATAGTTGCTTTGGTCACCATGATGCAATAATGTCTCTGTTTAGCCAATGGACATCGAATAAAATAATTCATTGGAATAAAATTTAAGAAGTGCATGATGATGGCACTTGCTGTGATAAGCGTTGGGTGTTATATGTAAGTGATGAATCACTAAATTCTACTCCTGCAACCAATATTACCTTATATATTAAGTAGCTAGGATTTTAATAAAAACTTGAAACGAAATTTTTAAAAAGTAAAAAAAAAAGGAAAAGTACATAATGCAAAGCAATCAAGATGCCCTTCCGTAAGTATATGGGTAAGTAATCCATGACACATGCAGACAATGGAATATTATTCAGCACTAAAAAGAAATGATCTATCAAGTCACAGAAAGATATGGTGCAACCATAAATGACTGTTGCTAAGTAAAAGAAGCCCATCTGAAAACACTAATTACAGTATGATTCCAGCTCTACGACACTCTGAAAAAAGGCATAACTATGGAGACAGTACAAAGATCAGTGGTTGCCAGGAGTTAGGGAAGAAGAAGGGATGAATAGAGGAAGAGAGAAAAAATTTAGGGCAGTAAAAATATTTTGTATGAAAGTATAATGACGGATACGAGATGTTATATATTTGTCCGAAGCAATAGAAAAGTACAACCCCAAGGATGATTTGTAATATAAATGATAGAGTTTCAGTGAAAATGACGTATCAGTGTAGGTTCATCAAATGTAACAACTGTACCTCTCTACTGGGGAATGTGGATAATGGGACATGGGGAGGCTATGCATTTGTTGGGACAGGGAATATATGAGAAATCTCGGTACCCTCTTAAGTTTACACTAAACCTAAAACTTCTCGTAAAAAATAAAGTCTCAAAATAGAAAAAAAACTATATTGCATAATACAGTATCATGTGAGGATCAATTTTATCAAACTGTTGATGTCCTTAAAAGGAACCTTTGTGATGGTCATAAAGACTAGTAGGTATTATCTCATCTTTGGGTACTGTATGACAGGCATTCTTCGCATCTTGGATTTTGTCCTCACAACAGCTCTGTGAGATAGATTGTATTAGAATTTTTATTTTTAATTTATAAAATGGTGATTCAGAGGGGTTAAGTAAGCTGTCAGAGTACACAACTCATTAGGTGTTAGAACCAGGCTTCAAAGCTGGGTGGTCTAGTTCATTACTAAGGCTTCATGCCCTTAAGACGTACCCTTTATTGTCTCTTAATGTCATTTTTATGCTTCACTGATGTCATCCCAGAGATGACAGAGAGTAAAATTTCCCGTAAGCTGATGTCAGATTAGAAAAGGAGAAATAGCAGAGAGATTCATAAAATAATGGAAGCCATGTCTGCACAGAAGAATTCAAGAACGATAAAATCAGTTAATTACAAATAAATGAACTGACTCACAGTAATTAATTAATCAGGCATTTGGGGTTTTTTTAATGTTTATTCATTTTGAGAGAGAGTGACAGAGAGACAGAGGAAGGAGGGGCAGAGAGAGGGGAAGTAAAAGAATCCCAATAGGCTCCACTGTCAGGCCCAGACCCCAATGCAGGAGTCAATGTCACAAAACTGTGAGATTATGACCTGAGCCAAAATCAAGAGTTGGATGTTTAACTGATTGAGCCACCCAGTCGCTCCTAATCAGGCATCTCGTAAGGGTGATTTTGCTCAAATAGACAGCCATAACAAAGTGAATGCAGGACAAAGCCTCAGCAAATCTCTCATACATTGGAGGAGGAGGGCAAGAATTAGCATTAAGTTATCAGAAACATCCTAAAAAGAAATAAACAAGGAGGTTTATATTTTTATACTTATGTTCAAAGTTTGACTCCTTTTGAGAAATAAAAGGTAAGGAGAAGCAGAACTACAAAAAAAAAAAAAAAAGCCAAATGTCATTGTTAGTGATTTGTAGTAGGAATTCTGCCAGGGACACTATAAGAGATAGATACTCTTTCCAAAAAAAAAAAAGTTGGGGGGGTGGTGGGGGAGGCCTGTAAGGGGACTATTTATTCTCAATCATCTTCTACTCCTTAGGCTTTGCTGAAATTTTATCCAAGCTTCACCCATTTGGAAAATTAACATAAGGACAAGAGAATATATTGACTCTGATGTTGTTGTGCAACAGAGCTAGTGAAAAGCCATGAAGTTCAACAGTCCATCACTTTTTTTTTTAATGAAAAACATGGCCCTCTTTCTTGAGCCATGATCTGTTGAGTAACCCATTAAATGCATGGGAAAAACATTCCTAAATGATATAATGGAGAAAGGTAGAGCATTACCTGCAGTTGTGAAGGTTGGGCACCATGTTATTTTAGGGTGTGCCATTCATATAGACTAAGATGTGAAAAACACCTCCCCAATGAAGTAGAATACATTGAATATTGCCCTGATTCATGTTAACACCCAAAGGCTGTTCAGCACAGTGGTGACGCAGATAAAAAGAACAAGCTATAACTTTATCCACCTCATGAAAAAAAAAAACTTTATCAGTCAACCTACACAGTTTGTCATCAAAAGAGCTCCTGAAAATATGAGAAAGAGAGAGAGGGAGAGAGAGAGAGAGATAACTGAGAATCTTGCGTATGAAAGTTAAATGATATTATATTTGGAATAAGGAACGATCTATGATTCATTAAATATCTAATGACCTACAATAATCATAGTATTCCCAGATGTCAAATTGTATCTGCATATGATTTCTTAATTAGAGAAAGGCACCACTGGGAAAGAAGACGGTGCCACGTGTATCTCAGAATTCCCTGGAGAAAGAGGGACCACTTGGAGAGCTGAAAAGGAATGCTATGAGGTAGAGAAATCTCAGAAGTCATATTACAGGAGAAACTCTATTCTAATTTCTAGTATGTGTGAGTGACTCCCTGGAAGGCACGAAGGGTGTGCCTTCCTATTCTTTACTGTGTTATATTTCAGCAGAAATTCATATTATATTTACACTCAGTCTTACCTTGATCGTTTCCTTCATGATAAGGATTAAAATACTTTGGATGATATTCTTTAAATCTCAACAAACTTTCATCAAATAGCACATGAAATGAAATAATAACAAAATATATGGTCAGAGGTATCTGCCTATTTATATAATGCACAGCTCAAAATAATAGAAATCAGTCAACTATAGAGTAGACAAAGTAAAAATTCAGATTTTATTCTGTCATAGAAAATTTTGGCATTATTATTGTTGTTGTTATTAATTATTAGTATTTAAAGTTTTCTATTTATTTTGAGAGAGCTTATTAGTAGTATTATTATTATTTAAAGTTTATTTATTTATTTTGAGAGAGAGAGAGAGAGAGAGACCATGAGCAGGGGAGAGACAGAGAGAGAGGGAGAGAGATAATCCCCAGCAAGCTCCACACTGTCAGTGCAGAGCACAACGTGAGACACAAAACCATGAACCATGAGATCATGACCTGATCCAAAATCAAGATTCAGATGTTTAACCAACAGAGCCACCCAAGCACCCCTGAAAATGTTGGCGTTTTTAAAACTTACCTCTTCATAAAATTTTTCCTTGGTCATCACAATGCACCTTGATTCCATAGAAATTAGAGACTTATTTTCAAAAAATTGATTTAGAAATAAAACATTATAAAGATTTCTTTCAAGTTTTAATTTTTTACAAAGTCATTAAATTTTCACATGTTTTGTCTACCATAAAGAATTTAATACCTATTAGATAAATGTGATTTCTGTCTCTTGCAAGGTGGATTATACATAGATTAACCTCCTGATTTCAGATCTAGTAATAGTCACGTAAATGGACTTTTTTCCCCTTGTCGCTATTTTTATTTTTATAGCAGTCTCATTGAGATATAATTTACAAGCCGTACAATTCACCCATTCTAAGTGTACAATTCAATGATTGTAGGATATTCACAGAGTTGTACAACCAACACCACAATCAATTTTAGGACATTTTCATTACCCCGGAAAGAGACCTCGTGCCTATTAGTACTTAGTAGTTACTCCTCATTCTTCATCAACACCTCCAAACCCCAGCCTCAAGCAACCAACAATCTCTTTCCTGCCTCCATGATTTCATCCATTGGGGCATTTCTTGTAAGTGTACTTATACAATATGTGTACCTTTGGGTCTGATGTCTTTCACAGATCTGAAACTTGAACAGTTTTATATTACAAGTCAACAAATCATCTTTTATCTTGTCTGTTTAATAACCTTTCTCTGATAGTGCTTAGCAGAGGAAGGAGGAACTGCCTCATGACTGCCAGAGGGAAAAAAGAAGCCCAGATTCCCCACTCGGTCTCTGTTGACGTCTCTGGTTTTCAGCAGCTCTTTCAATGACAAACTGTATAGGTTGATCCGTGAAGGTTCTTTTCATGGGGTTGATAGATATTCCTGAGTTGTGCCTTGTTCCTTTTATTTGTTTAATCACTGTGGTCAGCAGCCTTTGGCTGTTTACATGAATCGGGACAACACTCAATATATTGTACGGGCATACCTTGGAGATAATGCAGATTAATGCCACATTAAAGCCAGTATCACAATAAAGCTGTATCACACTAAACCGAGAGAAACGAATGTTTTGATTCCCCAGGGCCTATATAAGTTGTGTTTACACTATACTATTGTCTATTAAGTATGCAATAGCATTATGTCTAAAAGACAATGTACATATCTCAATTTCAAAAAATGCACTAACCATCATCATCTGAGCTTCCAGAAAGTCGTAATCTTTTTGGTAATGGAGAGTGTTGCCTCCATGTTGGTCGCTGCTGACTGATGGGGTGGTGTTGCTGAAGGCTGGGGTGGCTGAGGCAATTTTTTTAAAGCAAGATGACAATGAAATTCACTGCCTCAATTGATTCTTTCTTTCTCAGATGAATTTCTCTGTAGCATGCGATTCTTTTTGGTAGCAATTTACCCACAGGAGAACTACTTTAAAATTGGAGTAGATCCTATCAAACCCTGACCCTACTTTATCAACTACATTTATCTAATATTCTAAATCCATTGTTGCCCTTTCAATAATCTTCACAACATCTTTACCAGGAATAGATGCCATCTCAAGAAACCACTTTCTTTGTTCATCCAGAAGAAGCAACTCTTCATCCAACACTGAGGATGGGAGGAGTTGTAGTAGGATGAGGCAATCCAAAAGGAAATGCTGACCGGATACAGTTCCTTGTCCTTCTTCCTTCTGCAGTTAGCCAACATTTCTCTATTCAAACCACCTCACCTACATTAACTTTTTTTTATGAGATTGCAGCAGTTCAAATATAATGATAATGAAAAAGTCTGAAATATTGTGAGATTACCAAAATGCAACACAGACACAAAATGAGCAGAGGCTGTTGGAAACATAGTGCCAATACACTTGCTTGATGCAGGGTTGCCACAAACCTTTGACTTGTAAAAAAAAGTAGGATTTGCAAAGTGCAATAAAGTGAAACGCAATGAGTTATGCATGTTCTGTATAGACATTGACATTATGCATTACTAATAATATTACAACTATGATAATTATTATATTGTTGGAAATAACTTTATAGAAATGGCTTCTATCCCTCTGAATGATTGTAGTATATATTTTAAATTCATACCCATATCATATACATTCCAAAATCTGTTTATAAATATGATCATTTTACAGTTGTATTTTTTACAACAGGAATGTCTGGGGTTTTTCCCTGTTTATGTAGAGAGATTTTTGTTAACTAGTTGAATATGCCTGGCTTCTCAGTTATGAACTGCCAAAAATAAAATCATTGGAATATATTTTCAACTGACTCATGGGCTTTGAGAATCCCAGATTGCATCTACTGATCTTCACAGTAGTAGAACTCAAAAATACATTGAAGAACCTGGGTGGCTTAGTTGGTTAAGCATCCGACTTTGTCTTAGATCATGATCTCAAAATTTATGAGTTTGAACATAGCACTGGGCTCTCTGCTGTCAGCACAGAACATGTCTTGGATCCCCTGTCCCTCTTTCTCCCTGTCCCTCCATCACTTGCACTTTTTTTCTCAAAAATAAATAAACATTGGGGTGCCTGGGTGGCTCAGTCAGTTAAGCATCCGACTTTGGCTCAGGTCATGATCTCATGGTTTGTGAGTTCAAGCCCTGCATTGGGTTCTGTGCTGACAGCTCAGAGCCTGGAGCCTGCTTCAGATTCTGTGTCTCCTTCTCTCTCTCTGCCCCTCCCCAACTTGTACTCTGTCTCTCTCTGTCTCTCAAAAAATAAATAAATGTAAAAAAAAATTTAAATAAAAAAATAAACATTAAAAAGAAATGTTTAAAGAACTCAAAAATACACAAAATTGTACTTAATTTAATTTAATGTGAATGCAAATATATTTCCCTCAGATTTATTTTTGTTTGTTAATGGTAAATGTTGGTATTATTAAATGAAGGAAAACTATCGAATCACTGAGTACTTACCGAACTAAGCCAGTAAGTGCATGTCAAATTACAGAACCTGATTTTTAAATGTATTCAATGGAATTTTTCTAAATTGTAAGATTCCAGGATGTGAGGTATTTTCTTGGCATTTTTGTTTTGTTATAAATCTTGAATGAAGAGAAAGAGGATACTTAAAAAGAGAGAAGGTTTTGAATTTACTAAATTACTCTTGTTTAAATTTTTTAATGTTTTATTTATTTTTGAGAGAGAGAGAGCATGAGTGGGGGGAAGGGCGGAGACAGAGAGAGAGAGAGAGAATCTGAAACAAGGTCCAGGCTCGGAGCTGTCAGTACAGAGCCCGACACGGAGCTTGAACTCGGGAACAACAAGATCATGACCTAGGCTGAAGTCAAACGCTTAGCCACCTGAGCCACCCAGGCACCCCTACTAAATGATCCTACACTTGGGACTAGAACTGAAACACCTGAAGCAGAAATCTTGAGGCTCCTGTTATCATCTCAAAAGTAGTCATTGGGCAGCCAGCTTCCCTCTTCAGAGATTAAGACATAGAAAGAAACGTGGACCAAATAACAAGCTTTGGAGTGGAAAGTTCTCATTACATTTGTATGGAGGTACCACTAATCATTCTGTACCCAAATTCCAGTGTGTGTATGTGTGTGTGTGTGCACATGTGCACGTGTGTGTGTGTGTGTGCGTGTGGTTTTCCCACATTTTTTTTTTCTCAGTTAAATCTTTATGTTATTTCCAGCCAGGACACCACATAGTGTTGGTGAGAACTAACAGCCCCTGGCATTGCGCAAACAAGTCTTGGCCGCCTATTTCCCTCTCTTTTCCTTTTAGCCCTCCTACTGTTCTCTTTATGTTGCAATCCACGCAGCAGCAATGGCCAGCCTAACTCTGTTGATGTTAGTGGCAAGAAATTTCTAACAGCAGAGAGCAGTCCTGCAATTCAACTCAATATTGACTCCCTCTACCCAGAGATAGTGTCAGATCCTCCAGGCTAAGGGTTCAGTCCCACAGACTGCCCGCCCCCCTCCCGTCCCCCACTTCAGATGCCAATTCCATGACCAGGTTGTTTATTGTGACTCCGACCAACTGAGTCCAAATCAGAGGTTCCAATGACCCCATTCCTCACGCTTGATACATTTGTTAGGGCAGCTCAGGGAACTCAGGAAACCGGTTTATTCACTCCAGAGAAAGTTAAGGCATAGAAGCAAGCCTTCATGAGTATAAAGAAAGAAGATATATAATATATATGGATTTAGGTCAATAACAGTTTCAGATATTTGAATAAGCATATATACATAGGACAAAATATACATGAATAAACGCAAAAACTAAAATTAATTTATTAATTATTTAGGGAAAGCACATTATTGCATGTCGACGATTGTAACTATCATTTTCTCAAAATGAGGTCACTCATATCTAAGAAGAACAGTAGACAAGTAGCTGCTGTTTGGAAAATATCACTTGAAATAACACCTGTCTTTTTAGTCACCAGGGAGATTTTCCCATATTTAAAATTTAGTGCAAGTTTTGGGGTGCCTGGGTGGCTCAGTCGGCTGAACCTCTTGGCTTCCACCCAGGTTATGATGTCATGGTTTGTGAGTTCAAGCCTAGCATTGGGCTCACTGCTGTCAACAGAGAACCCACTTCAGATCCTCTGCCCCCCTCTTTCTCTGTTCCTCCCCTACTCATGCTGTCTTGCTGTAAATGAAAAAATAAATAAATAAATAAATAAATAAATACATTTAATGCAAGTTTTACAAATAAAAGAAAAAAATGTATGCAGTTAACTTTCTGGGCAAATAATTTTTAAGTATCTTAGAAGAGCCCCTAATTCTTTATATCTCCAACAGTATATGTATATTTTTTTCTTTCCGTTTTCCAAACAACAGAAAATACACAATTCTAGGAAGTGATGAAATAAATTTTGTTGAATTAATTTTATTAAAATTGATGCAGACACATATCTCACATGAGCTAAGCTTTGTTATCTGTTCTAAAATGCAGTTATGAATTAAATCACTTTCTACAAGAGTAAAAATACTTTTGTTTTCTCGTGTGAAAATGAGTATGTAGAATATATGGTTTGTACTAAGAAACTACAGTTAAATTCATGCGAACATTAGTTAAGTAAAGAAGGGACTGGTGGACTGTTGTACAATTCACAGGGACTTGAAATTAACAGGGGAAATGTTTCATCTCTATGGCCCTTTTCACAGCATCCTTTACCTCTTTGTTCCTCAGACTGTAAATAAGTGGGTTTAACATGGGAATCACTAGTGTATAGAACACAGAAACCACCTTCTCCTGCTCCACAGAATACTGGGAACTTGGCTGAATGTAACTAAAGCTTAAGGTACCATAGAATATGGTCACAGAAGTCAGGTGAGAGGCACAGGTGGAGAAGGCTTTCTGTCTACCTGCTGCTGAACTGATCCTCAGGATAGTGATAAAAATGAAAGTGTAAGAAATGACCACAATCAAAAAAGTAGCCATGGCAATGACTCCAGAAAAAGTTAAGAGCAGCAACTCATTCTTGGATGTATCAGAACACGACAGCTTTAGCAGTGGGGGAACATCACAGAAGAAGTGGCTAACAACATTGGACCCACAAAAGGACAGTCTTCCCAAGCTTATTGTGTGTATCAATGAGTTGAGCATTCCACCTACGAATGACCCAGTGACCAGCCCTACACACTTCCTTTTAGACATGACTACACTGTAAAGCAAAGGGTTGGCAATGGCCACATAGCGGTCGTAGGCCATCAATGACAGCAAGAAGCCTTCTGTGGTGATAAACACCCCAAAAAACAAATGCTGCACCATGCAGGCAGAGAATGAGATGGTTTCCCTCACAACCAAGAAGTTGATCAGCATTTTCGGTGCAATAACAGATGAATAGCAGGCATCTATAAATGAAAGGCAGGTTAGGAAAAAGTACATGGGTGTGTGGAGCTTGGGAGTGATTTGGATTAAGAAAATCATGCCCAGATTCCCTGCCAAGGTAATTGCATAAATCACCAAGAACAGCACAAAAAGCATGATTTTCAGGTCAGCATTATCTGTCAATCCCAAAAGAATAAATTCAGTAACAGCTGTGAAATTTTCTTCGGCCATTTGTTAATTCCTTATCTTGAAGTCTGATATGAAAAAAACATAAAGGAATTAGAATGAACAGGACAGTCTGGAATTTAGTAAAAACAAACAGAAACATGTTTAGAGTTGTGTCTTTAAATAAATCATTTTGCTGAATCTAAGTCTACTCATTTATAATAGCTGGAGCTTCATTAAATTGTTTCTTAATTTTTTTAGGGCTACTTATGATTCTATCCCATAAGGAAATATTGAAAAAGCATTTAGACTCTCAAAAATTTTAGTCTGTTTCTATAGTGCCCACCTCAATAGAAAGAAAGGTGATACCAGAATGAGGGACACTGATGGCAAGTGAAAAGAATTTGCAAGGTTACATTTAAGCTATGGTCTCAACTCTTCTTATTTAGACATGAAAGAAATAAATTACAAGATCTAAGGCAGGGGTTGACCTTCAAGCTGGTGCCATGATACTCTTCAAAGTGCATGGATCCCTGGCCTCTTGTGATGGCTTCTGATGAGCCCTTGGAAGGACACCCCCAGTGAAATCACCTACTCTGAGACCCAGGAAATCACTTATCACTACTGACTTACTGACTTTGGCAAACTCATTTATCTTTTCTCAGACTGCATATAATTACATCTACGTCACATGATTATTGAAAAGAAAATAGGAGATATTGCAAACAAGATGTTAATATTGCTTTGAGTGTATAATAAGTACTCAAATTATAGAAAAGACAGTAAGATACATATAACAGAAAAATGATAGATGTAGATTAGATAAAAGACAGACAGATGATAGATAGATAGATAGATAGATAGATAGATGATAGGTAATAGATGATAGATATGTATAGGTAGATAAGTAATATATTGATAGGCAATTGCTATGTGAGTTTCTTTAAGGGAAGATGTGGACAAATATAGATCATGAAAAAAATATTTTAGTCAACCAATTTACCTTTCCCCAATTTTTAATATCTGGCTCATTTTATTTAAAATGGCATTTATATGTAAATGTAAATGGGTGGTTTAACATTTCCTTTGACAAATTACTGGCCCATAAATTTTCACAATTTCTCATATGTTGCTCAGAATCTATCAATATATTTGCCACAGTGCATGAGTGCTTTCAACAAATGATGTTAAGCCCAGACTTTTCATTACTGAATATAACATTAGTCTATCACGTCCCAAGTATCCTATGCAGTGTGATTTCATGAAAATATTTACACATAAAGTGAAACTGAATTAAATTTAAATTATGTGAACTAGTCCTCATTCAAGTGCTCAAGACCCATATGTGACTGGTAGTCAATATGCTGAACAACAGAAATTATAGACATTTCCATCACTGCAGAAAGTTGCATTGGTTAGAATTCTCATGGAACTGTCTGCTTCTTCTTTTCAGAACACCAACTAAAAAACATTTTCTCAAGGAAAGATTGTCTATTGTAAACAATTTTCATCGTGAGCATACTTAAAAACACAGCACTTCCAAATGGAATTTAGAAATTCAATTATAGTGCTTATTCAGAGATGCCCATCCTCTGCAAAATTTAAGATGATACTGAAGCAGAATTGAATGATAACGTGTTGAGTTAGATGGCATAATCTCTAATATTCTTAGCACTCATATGATTCTACGAGACTTAAATTTTCTAACTAATCTAATTATGAGGAAATTCAAAGAAAAAGAAAAAAAGCTTACAAAACTAATTGAACTTACCAAAAATATTTTAATCTTTCAGCTTTAGCAACTCTGTGTACTTTTCCATGTTTTTTATTGGTGAAAAAGTTTCCGTTAATAATTATGTGATATACAGAGTTATTATATTAATAGTATGTATATAAAGATAACTCCAGGTAAAATAATTGAGGGCAAATTTTATCTATTAATGTACAAGGAGCAGAATAACAAACTAATGAACAGTTTTAACATATTTAATACTTTTCCTCTAAGAGGACAAGTTTGTGCAGAAGGGACATCTATATATATACACACACTTGACATTGGCCTCTAAGGAGATCTATGACAGCTTGAATGTTTTACAGTAACTTAGAACACTGTCTCTCAAGGGAATTCACACTTTCCCATGATTTCTCTATCTCCCTAAAGTGTATAATTAACTAAAATGCTATTAATAATTTAAGAAAACATCAAAAAAAAGATGGGGAGATTTTTGAAATTCAGTAGCATATAATAGGAACAATAACTGAAGATAAATCTGTTAAAAAAAAAAAAGTGAATTACCTAAATGATAAATAGAGGTTTCTAGGCTTGTTACAAACTTTGTCTTTTTTCTTTTTTTGAAGTTTATTTATTTATTGTGAGGGGGGAGAGGAAGAGAAAGAGAGAGAGAGAGAGAGAGAAAGAGAGAGAGAGAGAGAAAATCCCAAGCAGGTTCTCCACTGTCAGGGCAGAGCCCAGGGCTCTCCATCCCATGACCTATGAGATCATGACCTGGACAGAAATCAAGAGTTGGTTGCTCAACCAACTGAGCCACCCAGGTTCCCCCAAACTTTGTCTTTATGCAGATGTTCAAGATAAGGACACTGACAAATGTTACTACTTTAAAAGCAATGTACGCACACACAGTAAACAAGCAAATTTCTGATGGTTAGGACACCTATCTCTATTCTTGGTTTAACATGCAGAATGATTTGGAAGAAATCCTGCTTGAAATCCGGCTTAGAGTCAGTGCTTACACTCACCAAACTAATGTTTACTGATGGATGATACACTCTAGGCATTATGGTACAAACTAGAGATGAGGGGTTATCAAAAATAATGGAATATTCGTTTTAAGAAAGATTGGAGAATAAACATCCTCCCAAAGACACTTACATCAGAATATCTAGATATCTGTTCAAAAAAAGTAGATAATCATGGAGGGAAATAGGAGGATGCTAAAAATCAGACTGATAAGGGAAAATTGGTAGCATGTCTTTTCTGAGGGCTTTTGTCAATCTCTGTAACTGGAATCTGGATTTTAATAAGCCTGCTGCGGAAAACCACTGAAAATTGGAGAACACACATGTGACAGATGTTTTCAGATATTTGATGATTGGCAGCACACTACTGTGATCTGTAAGGGGCACGTTTACTGGTTCCTGACACGGGGTGGTGGTTGGGAACACATGGAGAACACAATAGTCACATTGAAACGAAAAGACAAAATCAGATCAGGAAGGGCTGGGGTGCCTGAAATGTGGGAGCTTAATCCTGGAGTAGAAAGACCTAAGCAAAGTGATTAAGATGTTGACATGACGTCTGAGACTTTGGGTGACTTCTGAAGTGCACGTATTAAGAGAAGACCCCATAAGTCCAGATCAGGAACAACTACCAGGGAAAAAGAAATCATCAGGGATCTGTATGATGAAAACTACTGATTCACACAGGATATATCAGATATATTTAAATTCTGCCAAAACTTAGTGAGGAAATTTATTGACTATCTAGGGCTTCCAATGGAGATAGCAAAAGAGAAAAGAACTCACCCCAGAGGAAAAGATTCACTATACTCCATTTTAACACAGCTCAATATTAACTTTCAACAGGATTAAGTAGAATGTCAAGTAAATAAAAGTAAGCAAACTCCTTGCCAAAAGAAAACTCAACACTGTTTAAAGAAAGATGTAAAAAATCTCTACTCAACTGCAGAATGTTTGCAAGGTTTAGCATCTAAAGTTATATTTCTCTGCAGGTTGAAAAAACAGGAAAATGTTATCCATAACCCCAGGAAAAATAAATCATCAGTATAGACCTATAAATAACAGAGGTAATAGAAATAGGAGATTAGGACTTTAAAACAATTGCAAATATTTGCAAGAATTTAAAGGAAAACATGGATATTAAAAAGAGAAACAGGAATTATGATAGAGAACCTAAATGAGTTACTAGGGGCAGGAGGTAATATCAGTCATAAGCATTTTATTGTTCTTTTTTTTTAAGTTTATTTATTTATTTTGAGAGAGAGAGAGAGAGAGAGAGAGAGAGAGAGAGAGAGACCACAAGCAGGGGAGGGGCAGAGAGAGGGAGAGAGAGAATCTCAAGCAGGAGAGAAAGAACCCCAACCAGGCTCTCAGTACAGAGCCCGACACAGGGCTCAATCTCATAAACTTTGAGATCATGACCTGAGCTGAAATCAAGCTTCGGGCGCTTAACTGACTGAGCCACTCAGGCATCTCTTATTCATTATTTTTTTTAACAGCAAACTAGATACTGCATAAAAAACAATTAGTGAATTTGAAAACAAGACAATAGATTTTATTCTTAATGAGTACAGTTTGTGGGAATCAAAGATTGGTAGGATCTCAGCTCAGGAAACATTATACTTGAGGCAATCTTTATGGCAACACATTGCATTACAATCATTGTTACAGGTTTGCCATATGAAAGGTCAAGGCATGTATATCAGTCATTTAAAGATGAGGCTTTAATTTCAAATCTTCTACTTGTCAGCCATGTGACTTTCGGCAAGTTATCTGAGTTTGGTGTCCTTTGAATATGGAAATAGTAATATCTGTCTTACTGAGGTTAAATGATGTATTTTAACCCAATGCCTACTGATATGCTTGTATTCTAATAATAAATTCCAAGAAAAATTCTTGTCCAATTACGATGTTATTGTCAAATGTATCCATGATTTTTGGAGCTATTCCAGTTTTACTGGGATAAAGCTGATGTCAAACTATTTTCCATTATTACTTTCATCACTGACTCTGAGTGTATTTATATCATGTAGGTCTCCATGGAGCTGTACATTATCATTTACGTTGTTTTGTTCCTTTCCTTGAATTGTCCCTTACATTTTTTCACTAGGGAATATGTAGGATATCCTCGATAATTAGTAGGTACCACAAAGCAACTTAAAAATATCTCTCAGATGATTTGGGCACATCATCTGAATGAATTACATGTAACTCCTCAGGGAGCATTGCAAAGAAGAGGAGAAACATAAATTCTCCCTGCCCAAAGGAAAAGCAAGAGTAATTTAGGAGAAGAAAATCCAGTCTATTAAAGGTGAGTAGATAGGACTTGTTAATTTTGATTATCACTTGGATGCTGGTAATTTCCCATGGTTCCTGGCTTCTGATCATGGACACTCCCATGGTCACTGACAGCAGATTCTTTCTAACACACCACAAAAATTCATTATACTTTTTGTTAACCGGGGTTCCCTGGAGTAGAATTGTCTTTTTAGGGCACTAAATCCTATGAATTGACTATATGTCATAGATCCATTTGATCTGTGAGAGTTGATAGTGGAATTTGGATATTACAAGTGAAGAGGAAGTCAAAGGTATCTGAAAAAATCAATATTGGTCTCATCAACTAGAAACTGTTAAGGTTAGGATTTCTACATAAACTACAGAATGCCCAGTTACATATGGATTTCATATTAACAACAAATAATTTGTAGTATGTGTCCTATGTAATATTTAATAATATCCTTTAGTATGAATATATCCAATGAAATATTTAAAAAATATTTAAGATATATTATTACCCATGCAATATTTTATAAACTACAAATAATTTTAATATAAGGACTCCAAGGCATGAGCTTGTAAATATTTTAGTTGTTTGTTTTTTGTTTTTTTTTTCCCTGACTGATTTGCTTCCTACTTGATTTCTTTATTCAGAATGGGATTTATAAACTGATTGAATAGCCTGGAAAATAAATAGAATGACTTTTAAGAATCATGGAGAAAGCCCTGAACCCCAAATAATTCCTACCTAATATTACCATGTCTGAAGATTGAAAAGTCATTTTCAATATGTCATTTTTTATATCCTGTTTTAATGGTTAGCCCTAAATGGAAGTATTTAAAATATATGCATCAAGAAGTTCAAAACTGGGGCGCCTGGGTGGCTCAGTCAGCTAAGCATCTGACTTCGGCTCAGGTCACCATCTCGCGGTTTGTGGGTTCGAGCCCCACATTGGGCTCTGTGCTGACAGCTCAGAGCCTGGAGCCTGCTTCAGATTCTGTGTGTCTCCATCTCTCGGTCCCTCCCCTGCTCATGCTCCGTGTCTCTCTGTCTCTCAATAATAAATAAACGTTAAAAAAAATATAAAAAAAAAAGATGTTCAAAACTGATCAGATATCCTTTTCAAAATAAGAATGGATAGGGTGTTAATATCTCTTTAAGACCTTAATAGCCATTCTTTTTGATAAATACTCAGAAGCAGTGTTCCTAGATCATATGCGGAATTGCTAATCAACAGGTATAAAGTTTCAGTTATGTGAGATGAGTAAGATCTAGAGATACGTCATACAACATCGTGCCTAGTTAACAATGCTGTGTTGTAGAGTTAAAAATCTTTTAACTACGTAGATCTCAGGTCAATTATTTTTATAATAAAATAAAAATTAAAAGAGAAAAAACAGAATGAAAGAATCCAGATATCTTCAGAGAGAGGTAAAAACTGACACTGAAAGTGGAGAGAAACTCAATAAACATTAGACTAGTTCTTAGCAATACATTGACGACTTCTAAGTGGTGGGATTGGTACCAGCATTCTGAATCCCTTTGTTAAGACGGTGCGGGAAAACCCATGACAGCAGGTCCGGCGGGACCTTGGAGCTTATTCGTGCAAGAGGAAGGCCCTGAAAGCAGGGAGGAACTCAATGGAGAAACAATAGACAATATCATCCAGGAAAATGGGATGGTATCTCCCGTACTGCCTCTCTCGTCCATGCCCACTCCGGGGATCAAACTGGCTGACTCAACACTAAAAATTATCAGATTCTTAGAAATCTGCCAGCTGCCACCGGGTAGCTTCAGACTCCAGCTGGCCTGTGGTAGGCTCCCGGGAGTTTCATCTGATAGGTAGAAGCGTCTACCTTAACCCCCTTGGACTGCTAGTTGTACTGACTAAAGCTACACATCTCGTTACGTGAAAGTAATTCTATTCTGTATTTTATCTGACTGAATATGTTCAATTCCAATTCCTTCTCGACTTGAAAATCATGCTAACAGAGTTCCGAATGTTCACTGAAAAACAGTGGGAAAGGAAGGAATCCAGGTGGATTGAGCTAAAGCAGTTTCACTGTCTTCACTTTGTTTCACTGACTTCCAATGTAAATTTTACGAAATAAAGGGGACACTTATCAGAGAAATATTTGCAAATCACAGTGTTGTGCCCTACGTATATCCCACTGTGGAATTTGAGAAATAAACGGACATAATAAACACTCAAATAAATATGTTAAATGTTTTATAGACCTTATCATATCCACAGTGGAAGAATCAATCTATGCATATAAATAAGCAAAGCAGAGGAAATATAGCATGTAAAATTCAATATTCAAAATCCCTGAATATTGATATAAACTGTATATTTTAGCAGGAGTAGATCCAAACCTTGTGCATTTTGAGGCTTATCCTAATTTGAGATCGTTCTTTAAAAAAAAAAAAAAAGAAGAAGAAGAAATAGGGGAGCCTGGGTTGCTCAGTCAGTTAAGCGGCAGACTCTTGATTTCAGCTCAGGTCATGATGGCATGATTTGTGAGTTCAAATACCACAATGGGCTCTGTGCTGACAGCTTGGAGCCTGCTCCCAATCCTCTGTCTCCCTCTCTCTGACCTTTCCCTTCTTGTACTCCCTCTCTCTCTGTCTCAAAAATAAATGAATGTTAAAAAAAAAATTAAAAGAGGGGGCGCCTGGGTGGCTCAGTCGGTTAAGCGTCTGACTTCGGCTCAGGTCATGATCTCGCGGTTCGTGAGTTCAAGCCCCGCGTCGGGCTCTGTGCTGACAGCTCAGAGCCTGGAGCCTGTTTCAGATTCTGTGTCTCCGTCTCTCTCTCTGACTCTCCCCCATTCATGCTCTGTCTCTCTCTGTCTCAAAAATAAATAAACGTTAAAAAAAATTAAAAAAAATTAATAGAGAAGAAATAAAACTATGCCTGTAAGTTGCAATGTAAATGTGAATATTTATTTACAGTGGAAACATAATCTTAAAGTTCAGCTCTAAAACTAATAATCAAAAGCATCATAAAATCTTGGGGTGCCTGGGTGGCTCAGTCAGGTAAGCCTGATTTTGGCTCAGGTCATGATGTCAGGGTTTGTGAGTTTGAGTCCCACGTGGGGCTCTGTACTGACAATGCAGAGCCTGCTTAGGATTTTCTCTCTCCCTCTCTCTCTCTGCCCCTCCACCTCCCTCACTCATGCTGTCTCTGTCTCTGTCTCTCTCTGTTTTTCAAAAAAAAGCATCATAATATCCATAAATATGTTCTTATTAATGACATACATCTCAGCATATTGGGTGGTAGGAGTGTTCTTACACCAAATGGATGGCACTTTTCAGTGATAAATATCATTGATTTTGAACCATATAGATATATTCAGTAACCATCAAATAAAGTATTGTTTACTCAACCTCTCTTTAACTGGATCCCACAAATGTCCTCAGACATGACAAACTATCTTGACATTAGCTGAAGGATGATGGAGAAGTTAGAATGGAGAGAGAAAATGAGCTTAATTGATCAAGGTTAAAATATTTTACATTTGCAACATTTACAAAGATATATTACTTTGTTAGTTCATGCCTAAAGCCTCATTCATGGCCTTGAAAATGCAAATGAGGAACCTAAATCTTAAACTGCATTGCCTCCAGATTATTTCTGCTTCTTTCATTAAGAATATCAAAATTTCACTGGAATTATCATACAAAAATGGAAGTGTACAAAAGGAAAATTGATACCATTGTGTAGATGAAATAAAGTCTAATAAATCTATATTAATGCTTATATGGCTTTTTACTTTTTTTATGAATAGACTTTTATTTTATTTCACTTTTTAAATATAAAATGTATTGTAAAATTGGTTTCCATACAACACCCAGTGCTCATCCCAACAGGTGCCCTCCTCAATGCCCATCACCCACTTTCCCCTCCCTCCCACCCCCCATCAACCCTCAGTTTGTTCTCAGTTTTTAAGAGTCTCTTATGCTTTGGCTCTCTCCCACTCTAACCTCTTTTTCTTTCCTTCCCCTCCTCCATGGGTTTCTATTAAGTTTCTCAGGATCCACATAAGAGTGAAAACATATGGTATCTGTCTTTCTCTGTACGGCTTATTTCACTTAGCATCACACTCTCCAGTTCCATCCATGTTGCTACAAAAGGCCAGATTTCATTCTTTCTCATTGCCAAGTAGTATTCCCTTGTATATATAAACCACATCTTCTTTATCCATTCGTCAGTTGATGGACATTTAGGCTCTTTCCATAATTTGGCTATTGTTGAAAATGCTGCTATAAACTTTGAGGTACAAGTGCCCCTGTGCATCAGCACTCCTGTATCCCTTGAGTAGATTCCTAGCAGGGCTATTGCTGGGTCATAGGGTAGGTCTATTTTTAATTTTTTGAGGAACCTCCACACTGTTTTCCAGAGCAACTGCACCAGTTTGCATTCCCACCAACAGTGCAAGAGGGTTCCCGTTTCTCCACATCCTTGCCAGCACCTATAGTCTCCTGATTTGTTCATTTTAGCCACTCTGACTGGTGTGAGGTGATATCTGAGTGTGGTTTTAATTTGTATTTCCCTGATGAGGAGTGACGTTGAGCATCTTTTCATGTGCCTGTTGGCCATCTGGATGTCTTCATTAAAGAAGTGTCTATTCATATTTTCTGCCCATTTCTTCACTGGATTAATTGGTTTTTGGGTGTGGAGTTTGCTGAGTTCTTTATAGGTTTTGGATACTAGCCCTCTGTCTGATATGTTATTTGCAAATATCTTTTCCCATTCCATTGGTTGCCTTTTTGTTTTGTTGATTGTTTCCTTTGCTGTGCAGAAACTTTTTATCTTCATGAGGTCCCAATAGTTCATTTTTGCTTTTAATTCCCTTGCCTTTGAAGATGTGTCAAGTAAGAAATTGCTGCAGCTAAGGTCAGAGAGGACTTTTCCCACTTTCTCCTCTAGGGTTTTGATGGTTTCCTGTCTCACATTCAGGTCCTTCATCCATTTTGAGTTTATTTTTGTGAATGGTGTGAGAAAGTGGTCTAGTTTCAACCTTCTGCATGTTGCTGTCCAGTTCTCCCAGCACCATTTGTTAAAGAGGCTGTCTTTTTTCTATTGGATGTTCTTTCCTGCTTTGTCAAAGATGAGTTGGCCATATGTTTGTGGGTCTAGTTCTGGGGTTTCTATTCTATTCCATTGGTCTATGTGTCTGTTTTTGTGCCAATACCATGCTGTCTTGATGATGACAGCTTTGTAGTAGAGGCTAAAGTCTGGGATTGTGATGCCTCCTGCTTTGGTCTTCTTCTTCAAAATTCCTTTGGCTATTCGGGGCCTTTTGTGGTTCCATATGAATTTTAGGATTGCTTGTTCTAGTTTCGAGAAGAATGCTGGTGCAATTTTGATTGGGATTGCATTGAATGTGTAGATAGCTTTGGGTAGTATTGACATTTTGACAATATTTATTCTTCGAATCTATGAGCAGGGAATGTCTTTCCATTTCTTTATATCTTCTTCAATTTCCTTCATAAGCTTTCTATAGTTTTCAGCATACAGATCTTTTACATCTTTGGTTAGATTTATTCCTAGGTATTTTTTGCTTCTTGGTGCAATTGTGAATGGGATCAGTTTCTTTATTTGTCTTTCTGTTGCTTCATTGTTAGTGTATAAGAATGCAACTGATTTCTGTACGTTGATTTTGTATCCTGCAACTTTGCTGAATTTATGTATCAGTTCTAGGAGACTATTGGTGGAGTCTATTTGGTTTTCTATGTATAATATCATGTTATCTGCAAAAAGTGAAAGCCTGATTTCATCTTTGCCAACTTTAATGCCTTTGATTTCCTTTTGTTGTCTGATTGCTGATGCTAGAACCTCCAACACTATGGTAAATAACAGCGTTGAGAGTGGACATCCCTGTCATGTTCCGGATCTCAGGAGGAAAGCTCTCAGTTTTTCCCCATTGAGGATGATATTTGCTATGGGCTTTTCATAAATGGCTTTTATGATGTTTAAGTATGTTCCTTCTATCCCAACTTTCTTGAGAGTTTTTATTAAGAAGTGATGCTGAATTTTGTCAAATGCTTTTTCTGCATCGATTGACAGGATCATATGGTTCTTATCTTTTCTTTTGTTAAGGTGATATATCACATTGATTGATTTGCAAATATTGAACCAGCTCTGTAGCCCAGGGATGAATCCCACTTGATCATGGTGAATAATTCTTTTTATATGCTGTTGAATTTGATTTGTTAGTATCTTGTTGAGAATTTTTGCATCCATGTTCATGAGAGATATTGGCCTTTAGTTCTCTCTTTTTGCTGGGTCTCTGTCTGGTTTGGGAATCAAAGTATGCTTGCATCATAGAATGAATCTGGAAGTTTTCCTTCCCTTTCTATTTTTTGGAAAAGCTTGAGAAGGATAGGTATTATCTCTGCTTTAAATGTCTGCTAGAATTCTGCAGGGAAGCCATCTGGTCCTGGACTCTTATTTGTTGGGAGATTTTTGGTAACTGATTCAATTTCTTCACTGGTTATGGGTCTGTTCAAATTTTCTATTTCTTTCTATTTGAGTTTTGGAAGTGTGTGGGTGCTTAGGAATTTGTCTATTTCTTCCAGGTTGTCTAGTTTGTTGGCATATAATCTTTCATCGTATTGCCTGATAATTGCTTGTATTTCTGAGAGATTGGTTGTAATAATTCCATTTTCATTCATGATTTTATCTATTTGGGTCATCTCCCTTTTCTTTTTGAGAAGCCTGGCTAGAGGTTTATCTATTTTGTCTATTTTTTCAAAAAACCAACTCTTGGTTTCGTTGATCTGCTCTACAGTTTTTTTAGATTCTATATTGTTTATTTCTGCTCTGATCTTTATTATTTCTCTTCTTCTGCTGGGTTTGGGGTGTCTTTGCTGTTCTGCTTCTATTTCCTTTAGGTGTGCTGTTAGATTTTGTATTTGGGATTTTTCTTGTGTCTTGAGAAAGGCCTGGATTGCAATGTATTTTCCTCTCAGGACTGCCTTTGCTGCATACCAAAGCATTTGGATTGTTGTATTTTCATTTTCATGTTTTCCATATATTGTTTAATTTCTTCTCTAATTACCTGGTTGACCCATTCATTTTTTAGTAGGGTGTTCTTTAACCTCCATGCTTTTGGAGGTTTTCCAGACTTTTTCCTGTGGTTGATTTCAAATATTTCATAGCATTATGGTCTGAAAGTGTGCATGGTATGATCTCAATTCTTTTATACTTATGAAGGGCTGTTTTGTGACCCAGTATGTGATCTATCTTGGAGGATGTTCCATGTTCACTCGAGAAGAAAGTATATTCTGTTGCTTTGGGATTCAGAGTTCTAAATATATCTGTCATGTCCATCTGATCCAATGTATCATTCAGGGCCCTGGTTTCTTTATTGATCCTGCGTCTAGATGATCTATCCATTGTTGTAAGTGGGGTATTAAAGTCCCCTGCAGTTACCACATTCTTATCAACGAGGTTGCTTATGTTTGTGAGTAATTGTTTTATATATTTGGGGACTCCGTGTTCGGTGCATAGACATTTATAATTGTTAGCTCTTCCTGATGGATAGACCCTGTAATTATTATATAATGCCCTTCTTCATCTCTTGTTACAGCCTTTAATTTAAAGTCTAGTTTGTCTGATATAAGTATGTCTACTCCAGCTTTCTTTTGACTTCCAGTAGCATGATAGATAGTTCTCCATCCCCTCACTTTCAATCTGAAGGTGTCCTCAGGCCTAAAATGAGACTCTTGTAGACAGCAAATAGATTGGTCTTTTTTTTTTTTTTTTAATCCATTCTGATACCCTATGTCTTCTGGTTGGAGCATTTAGTCCATTTACATTCAGTGTTATTATTGAAAGATGTGGGTTTAGAGTCATTGTGATGTCTGTAGGTTTCATGCTTGTAGTGATGTCTCTGGTACTTTGTAGTCCTTGCAACATTTCACTCACAGAGTCCCCTTTAGGATCTCTTGTAGGGCTGGTTTACTGGTGATGAATTCCTTCAGTTTTTGCTTGTTTGGGAGAACCTTTATCTCTCCTTCTATTCTGAATGACAGACTTGCTGGGTAAAAGATTCTTGGCTGCATATTTTTCCTGTTCATCACATTGAAGATTTCCTGCCATTTCTTTCTGGCCTGCCAAGTTTCAGTAGATAGGTCTGCCACTCGTCTTATGTGTCTACCTTTGTATGTTAGGGCCTGTTTATCCCTAGCTGCTTTCAGAATTCTCTCTTTATCATTGTATTTTGCCAATTTCACCCTGACATGTCATGCAGAAGATCAATTCAAGTTACGTCTGAAGGGAGTTCTCTGTTCCCTCTTGGATATCAATGCCTGTTTCCTTCCCCAGATCAGGAACTTCTCAGCTATGATTTGTTCAAGTACACCTTCAGCCCCTTTCCCTCTCTTCTTCTTCTTCTGGAATTCGTATGATATGGATATTATTCTGTTTGATTGCATCACTTAGTTCTCTAATTCTCCCCTCATACTCCTGGATTTTTTTTATCTCTCTTTTTCTCAGCTTCCCCTTTTTCCATAATTTTATCTTCTAATTCACCTATTCTCTCCTCTGCCTCTTCAATCCGTGCTATGGCTGCCTCCATTTTATTTTGCACCTCATTTATAGCATTTTTTAATTCCTCATGACTATTTTTTAGTCCCTTGATCTCTGTAGTAATAGATTCTCTGCTGTTCTCTATACTTTTTTTCAAGCGCAGCGATTAATTTTATGACTGTTATTCTAAGTTCTTGTTCTGTTATATTTCTTAAATCAGTTTTGATCAATTTTTTAGCTGTTGCTACTTCCTGGAGTTTCTTTTGAGGATAATTCTTCCATTTTGTCCTGTGGTAGCTCCAACTTGAAGGGAGCTTCCCCTGTGCTGTCTGGAGTAACTTGAGTTGGTGAATGGGGCCGCAGTCAGACCTGATGTCTGCCCCTAGCCCACCACTGGGGCCACTGTTAGACTGGTGTGTACCTTATTTTCTCCTCTCCCAGGGGCAGGACTCACTGTGGAGTGGCATGGCCCCTGTCTGGGCTGCTTGCACACTGCCAGGATTGTGGTGCTGCTTAGATGGGATTTGGCCAAGGGCATATTAGAATGGGTGAATCCACAAGTTGCACAGGGGAGGGTGGGGCAGGCTTAGCTAGATTTGCCCTTTGTGGTCCTCTGTGGGAGGGACCCTGCAGCACTGGGAGGGAGGCACGCCCTTCGGAGGCATGGATCCACAGAAGCACAGCATTGGGCTTTTGCAGGGTGCAAGCAAGTTTGGCGACAGGAACTGGTTCCCTATAGAATTACGGCTGGCGGATGGGAGAGGGAAATGGCACTTGCCAGTGCCTTTGTTCCCCTGCTGAGCTCTGTCCTTCTGGGGCTCAACAACTCTCCCTGCCGGTGTCCTCTCACCCTCCCCACTTCTGAGAGCAGAGCTGTTGACTTTTAACATTCCTGCTGGCTGTCATAACTCACAGATTCCAGCCTCTCCTCTCTGCAAGCCAGACTTCAGGGGCTTTGCCTTGTCCAGTGGGATGCCCCTCCACTGCCCTAGCTCTCTCCCGCCAGTCCGTGTAACACTCACCACCTTTCTGCCCTTCCTACCCTCTTTGGTAGGCCTCTTGTCTACACTTGGCTCCAGAGATTCCATTCTGCTAGTCTTCTGGCAGTTTTCTGGGTTATCTAGGCCAATGTGGGTGGAATCTAAGTGATCAGCAGGACGCAGTGAGCCCAGCATCCTCCTACACCAATATCTTTGCCAATCTTGTATGGCTTTTTAAAAATCAATGGGTATGTTCCAAATATTGTTGGCTCTATTTAAAGTTTAATCGGCTATCCCAGTACATTTGTTTCATGTGGATCTCTCGCTGAGAAGTAGAGAATTTTATCATTTGTTTTAGTTTCAAAATAAGATGTGGAAATTCTTCTTCTACCCCCACTACAAAGAAATATTTACATTGTGTCTACAAATATTGTAATTTATTTAAATGAACTACATGAAAGCTAATAGCAACCTCTCTGTGTCTTCCCAGAAGAGCTAACTGGAGTACATGGGCCAACAGAATCTAACATCACTGACGGAGTTCATTCTGATGGGAGTCACAAGGCAGCCTGAGCTACAGGTTCCCCTTTTTGGGGTCTTCCTCATCATCTATACAGTCACAGTGGTGGGCAACCTGGGCATGATCATCTTGACCCAGGTGGACTCCCGCCTACATACACCTATGTATTTTTTTATCAAACATCTGGCTTTCATTGATCTTGGTAATTCTACTGTTATTTGTCCCAAGATGCTGGTAAATTTTGTTGTGGATCAAAATGCCATTTCTTATTATGCATGTGCCACACAGTTGGCTTTCTTTCTTATGTTCATCATTAGTGAATTTTTCATCTTGTCGGCCATGGCCTATGACCGCTATTTGGCCATCTGTAACCCTCTGCTCTACAATGCTATTATGTCACAGAGACTTTGTCACATGCTAGTGGGCATTCCATACCTCTACAGTACCTTTCAGGCTCTAATGTTCACTATTAAAATTTTTACATTGACCTTCTGTGGTTCTAATGTCATCAGTCATTTCTACTGTGATGATGTTGCCTTGTTACTTATGCTCTGCTCAAATGCACAAGAAATAGAATTGTTGATCATACTATTTTCAGCATTTAATTTGATCTCTTCCCTGCTGGTAGTCCTCGTGTCTTACATACTAATTCTGATATCCATATTTCAAATGCATTCTGCAGAGGGTAGGAAAAAAGCTTTCTCCACGTGTGGGTCTCATTTGACAGTGGTGATTGTGTTCTATGGATCTCTACTATTTATGTACATGCAGCCCAAATCTGCCCACTCCTTTGATACTGATAAAATGGCTTCTGTGTTTTACACATTAGTGATCCCCATGCTAAACCCCTTGATCTACAGCTTAAGAAACAAAGAGGTAAAAATTGCCTTCCGCAGGGTCTTTAAGAATCAGCACAAACTTTGTATCTAATATTCAATATGGAATAATGTTCTAATAAACAATGATAAAGGCAAATGTCACTTGATAATGTATCTAATTCCTTTTGACTCCAGAACAAAGACTATCATGTACAAAACAATCTCTTCTATTTAACCAATATACTTACATATATTCAGTTCATATTTTGGATCTTAATTAAATGCACTCATCCAAAACATTCCTTGCTTTTGATTCAAAGTTTATTTTAGTTATCCCATAGAACTTTACATTATTCCCACTGGAAACCTTATTAAATGCTGCATCAGTAAACTAAGTGTGTGTTTGTTTCTTTCAAGTTTTTTTTTGGGGGGGGGGTGAAGGGGATGGGGGTAGGTATCTTCGCAATCTTATTTACTCTGTATTTTCTGAACCCACAACAAAGTATAAACAAAGTGAATCTTTTGCAGATAATGTATAGTTGGATCATGATTTCTTAAAAATCAATTCCCCCAATTCCTACCTTTGGGGAATTGAATTTATTTACATTTAAATTAATTACATTACAAGGTCTTCTTGAGTTTATGGCTCAACACCAACTTAGGAATGTTTGTAGTGAAAGTACACAAGTGATTAAAAGAATGAGCATGGAATTATGAGCTGAACAATTCCAGGGTCACATAAGGCAGGAAGACATGAAAATTTCTGAAAGCCAGAGTGTAGAATCCAAGTTTAACACCTAGGCATCCAGTAGAGATCTGAGGTAAAAACTACTTCAGATTCCTGTTCGTATAGTTTGAAAACAAATCTCAAAAAAAGCCAAGTAATACTTGTTTATAACATTATGAACATTGTTTAACAGTGTTTATAACTTAGCATTACCTTAGGAAGATAAAAAATATATAGTCTTCATTAACAGACAATTCACAATATTCAGCATCCAATCACAAGTACTAGATATAAGTGAAGGCATGTGAAGAAAGAAACATGTGATCCTACCCAGGAAATAATTAAAATAGGTTCTAAAATGACAGCGATGATAGAATTACCAGGCAAGGACTTTATAACATATTAAACATATGAAAACATATGCTCAATGTATTGAAAAATTTAATAAAAACACTCACCTTTTGAGGACACAAATGAAAGATTTAAAGATGACTAAAGGGAACTTCTATAAATTAAAATACAATATTACACGCAAACACACATAAATTGGACGAAAGTAACAACAGCTGAAAAAGAAATAACTTCACTTAAGCATATCACAATAGAGGCTACCCAAAATGAAGCCAGAGGGAAAACAAAAATTAAATAAACACTTTGAAAATGGTCTAAGTGACCTCCAGAACAATAATAAGCTGTATACTATACATTTAAATGTAGGTCTAAGTAGAAAAAAGAGAGAATGTGGAACAGAAAAACCATTGCAAGAGATGTTGGCCAGAATGGTTTTTTTTCCAAATTCATTAAAAAACATTAACGAGAATCCCAAAGATTTAAGAAGCTAAAAATATTCTAAGCAGGGTAAACAGAAAGGAAAGTATACCCACATTACAATCAAATTTCCAAAACCCAATGATAATGAGAAATCTTTAAAAACAGAGATGAACGATATTTCATGAACAGGGAAAGAAAAGATTTACCATTGATACATTGGCAGAAACAATATAAGTCGCAAAACATTGCCTTATGTTAGCCCGTAATTATATATCTAGTAACAGTATATTTGGATAATGGATGCTGTACTACCCAATATCGCATTATCTTTTTATAGGAAGTCATTCTTTCATTTACCCTTGCGTAGTTGTGTGTGTGTGTGTGTGTGTGTGTGTGTGTGTGAGAGAGAGAAAGAGAGAGAGAGAGAGAGTATGTGTGTAATATGACTAATATGTGCATGAACTGAAATGGTGAGCATATTTATGATTCCCAGTGTTTAATGATATTGTATAATTTATTCAGTTAGACGCCCATACAAGACACTTCTGATCTTTCTCAATGGGATACTCCAGGAATAATTTCAGAGACCCATGGTACTCTCACTCAAGTAATTACATGCATTTTTTTTTTTTTTTTAATTCTGGAGTCGGATTAAAACTTTAACAGAATGAGTCTCAAGGGGGCAGGGAAATGTTTAAATACATTCTGCAGCAACCAGTGAGGATTAAAACAATAGGAAGTCAAAGTTGATTCTCCAGTAAGGTAAGTAGAAAACACTGGTCTTGGAAAATGTCAGGGCGTACAGCTTAAACTGGGTCATCACCAAAGTCTTGAAGGGCATTATGCTCTGCAAAATTGCTTTTTCCTTTGCAATATACTTTTCTGCCATCAATAGGATTAATGTGTAGGAGAGATCTATTATATACTCTCTGGTACTCTGAGCTGTGCTATTAGATCACCTTTGTTGTCAAATAACTTAACTGCTTTTGTCGTTTGTTTTAACAAGAATCTTCCTGTATCCTTATTTACCTCATGTTCCTCTTGTTCAACTATTCATTTCCTACTGACTCAGGGTGACCTTAATAGAGGGAAAGACTCCTATTGTGTTTATGAGAATATATTCTGAAGACAAAATAACTTTTTTTTTAATTTTGACCCCACCACTTATTATCTGAGTGACCTTAGTTAAGTCATTTCCTTGACGTTCACATGGATACGGTCCTACCATCGATTTTCTAGAATTACTGTATGCATCATATGAGTTAATCTATGTAAAGTGCTCAGAAAAGTGTCGGGCATGTAATGAGTTCTCCATCAGTGCTTGATATCCATTTGTATTCTTCTTTCCACTGGGTCTCTTTAGATGTATCTCTATGAAGAATTCATAAATAATTAGATTGGCCAAATACCTTTTAGTGCAAAAGGAGTATATGATTGGAGGATCATTAGTATAAGTGATTCGCCAGGCAGAAATACCAGATGTGGCAAACGTGGACATGATACAAATAACAATATTCTGAAATTAATATAGTACAGCATTACATTTTGTAGAGGGTAAATAGACTGAGCAGTAATGTGAGAATATTGAGATATATATTTAATGTCAAAGGTTTCCTGAACATCACCTTTTGCATCACTCTATCAACCATTTGAAAAGTTTTTTTTAATGTCTTGTTATTTTAAATAGATATGATCATTGTCAATGAGATAAAGCTTAAGGTTGAGGTGTATATGTTTGTTTTCTGGGCTTCAGAATTTTAAAAAGCAGACATACAGGGGTGCCAAGTGGTTCAGTCAGTTAAGCATCTGCCTTCAGCTCAGGTCATGAGCTCACCTTTCCTGAGTTCGGTCCCCAAGTCAGGCTCTGTGCTGACAGCCTCAGAGCCTGCAGCCTGTTTCAGATTCTGGGTCTCCCTCTCTCTCTCTCTCTCTCTCTCTCTCCCTCTCTCTCTGCCCCTCCCCCGCTCATGCTCTGTCTGCCTCTCTCAAAAATAAGTAAACATTGGGGTGCCTGGGTGGCTCAGTCAGTTGAGCATCTGACCTCGGCTCCGGTCATGATCTCAGGGTTTGTGAGTTTGAGCCCCAGGTCAGACTCTGTGCTGACAGCTCAGAGCCTGGAGCCTGCTTCAGATTCTGTGTCTCCCTCTCTTTCTGCCCCTCCCCTGCTCACGCTCTGTCTGTCTCTCTCTCAAAAATAAAAACATTAAACATTACGTTTAATAAAACATTAAAAACATTAAAAATATTTGTAAAATTAAATAAATAAATAAACATTAAAAAATTAAGTTTCCATCACTATGTGTTGTGTGTGGGTCTCAGTCTATCAAAGTGAAGCTATCAATTAGGAATGCCCGGGGACCCATGCTATTCTTGGTCTCAGAGAGATGGGGGAAAGGACTTGGAGTTCTGCCTTGATTGGGTCAAGGATGGATTGTCTGCAGTTTCATGGGTTTGCTCATCATCGGTGAATTTAAAACCTAGGAGGCAGGAATTAAAGCTTGGGAAGGGAAATGCAGGGTACCTCCAGCAGTCGGCCCTCTAGGTCACCCAGGGCCTTCCAAAACAGGGACTTGAGTGAGGTGGTCTGATCTTTCCCTAGTTGTGTACCTGGCAACGTGCTTATCTGAGAGGGATGTTTTTGAAATCGCTGCCTTGGCAATCAAAAGCTTAATCTCAGAGATTTACGTTATAATACACTACAATTAAAAAAGCTGATTGTTAGGCATTAGCACTACAGTGTGAGTGTAGGTGTGTGTAGTTTGGGCCTGAGGGGAAGAGGAGTTTTCATTTATGTTTCAAGGTAAAGAGAGTATATCTCTATCTCATGCACAGTATTTTAAATTCTTTTAAAGGATAGCCTCTCAAATATAATACATAGTGATTTTGTACCTTACACAGGTTACCAAGATGAATCCTATGGAGAAACAGAATCATTCTGCAGTGATTGAGGTGACTGAATTCATTCTCCTGGGGATCACCAGCAACCCTAGGCTGCAAGCACCTCTCCTTGCAATCTTTCTCATCATATATTTGATCACAGTGACAGGCAATCTGGGCATAGTTATCTTGACCCATTTGGACTCCAAGCTAAATACCCCCATGTACTTTTTCCTTAGACATCTGTCAATTACTGATCTTGGTTACTCCACTGTCATCGGCCCAAAAATGATGGTAAACTTTGTGGTGCACAAAAATACAATTTCCTACCATTGGTGTGCCACCCAGCTGGCAGTCTTTGAGATTTTCATCATCACCGAACTGTTCATTCTTTCAGCAATGGCCTATGATCGCTACGTAGCCATCTGCAAACCTCTCCTCTACGTGGTCATCATGGCAGAGAAGGTGCGTTGGGCGCTGGTCCTTCTTCCTTATTTCTACAGCACCTTTGTGTCACTCTTTCTCACAATCAAATTATTTAAATTGTCCTTCTGTGGCTCTAACATTATCAGTTATTTTTACTGTGACTGCCTTCCTCTCATATCCATGCTCTGTTCAGACACACATGAATTAGAATTGATCATTTTAAGTTTTTCAGGCTGTAATCTGCTCTCTTCCCTCTTGATTGTTCTTCTATCCTACATGTTTATTCTTGTGGCCATCCTCAGAATGAACTCAACCGAGGGGAGATACAAAGCCTTCTCAACCTGTAGTTCCCACTTGACGGTGGTGGTCGTGTTCTATGGGACATTATTGTTTATTTACCTGCAGCCCAAATCCAGCCATACTTTTGATATTGATAAGATGGCCTCTGTGTTTTACACCTTGGTGATCCCTATGCTGAATCCATTGATCTACAGCTTAAGGAACAAAGAAGTAAAAGATGCTCTGAAGAGAATTTTAACCAACCGATGCAAAATTCGCACTTAATATCGTACAGTTCAGTTGCAAAGGTGGGTCTAAAAGTCTTTGTTTAATGCTCTGCCAGTTCAATTATAGCATCAAAAAGTAGAAACGTTTTACCTGATTGATTGTGTTCCTCCTTTTTTGGAAAAAACTCCTCCTATATCTCCCTGTATTCTTCTCCATTCCAACTGGATAAATGAACGAATGAATTAATTAATATTATAGCCAGATTATTTAAGTTCCAAGTTATGTCCAAGGTCATATTGGAGGTTGTAGGCAAATCATATTGAACTTGGGTTTGTAGAGGTTAAAAAAAATCTTAGTCAAAATGGAATAAAACTTACCAGAAAATTACTAATGTGTTTTTTATAGTAGCGATTTTGTATTGATGATAGGTGAGATTGTGTATGCTAGGCAGGAGGCAAGAAAGTAAGTAAATGTGTGATTATAACACAACATGATCAAATAGTTTCAAGAATCTAGGCTAAATAAGAAATAAAGCATAACACTTCAGAATGATACTACCAGTTGGATTGAGTTCCCAAATAGGATCCCAAATAGGAAAAGCAATCTTAAAAAAGCAAAGCAACCTGGAACATGATAATTCCAGACTTCCAGACTTCAAGCTATATTACAAGTCTATAGACATCAAGACAGTATGGTACTGGCACAAAAACAGACACATAGATCAATGGAACAGAATAGAAAGCCAAGAAATGGACCCACAACTATATGGTCAATTAATCTTCAACAAAAGAAGAAAGAATATCCGTTGGAAAAAATACAGTCTCTTCAACAAATAGTGTTGAGAAAACTGGACAGCAACATGCAAAAGAATAAAGCTTTTTTATAGCGCACACACACACACACACACACACACACACAAATTCAAAATGGATGAAAGACCTAAATGTGCAAGAAGAAACCATAAAAATCCTAGAGAGAAAAACACAGGCAGCAATCTCCTTGACATTGGTTGTAGCAACTTTTTACTAGACATGTATTCAGAGGTAAGGGAAACCAAGGCAAAAATGAATGATTGAGACTTCGCCAAGATTAAAAGTTTCTGCAGAATAAAGGAAACAATCAACAAAACTAAAAGGCAGCTTACAGAATGGGAGAAGATATTTGCAAATGACGTATGTGATAAAGGGTTACTATCCAAAATCTATAAAGAACTTGTCGAACTCAACACCCCAAAAATAAATAGTATAGTTAAGACATGGTCAGAAGACATGAATAGATATTTTACCAAAGAAAACATACAGATGGTTAACAGACACATGAAAAGATGCTCAATATCACTTATCATCAGGGAAATACAAATCAAAACCATAATGGAATATCACGTCACACCTGTCAGAATGGCTAATATTAACAACACAAGAAGCAACAGCACTGACAAGGATATGAATGGATAAAGAAGCGTTTCAATTTCTATATAATAAATACAAAGTTTTAAAGAATATATAAAATTATATTAATTATGTATGTTTATAATTTACTTAATAAGTTTCCAAACTACTTAGTTTCTACTATTTTGCCATACTAATAATATACTCATGAAGATTTTTATATAATTTAATAACTTGTATTATTTTGCAAAGCAGATTTCCAGAAGCAAGTTTTCTACCTACTGAACATATGTACGTTTTCAACTGTTTTTGGACCTAAGGCAAGATGTTTAGAAAAATTATATTCCTCAGTTCATGACATTGTATCATCATTGGGCCAGACAAAGGCCCTCTCTTTCCTTGGTTTATTTTTCATTCCAATTTGTTATGCGCTGAATTGTGTCGCACCAAAATCATATGTGGAAGCCTTAACCCTCAGTATTTCACAATGTGACTGTATTTGGAGGTAGAATCTTTAAAGAGGTAATTTGATTAAAATGGCTTGTTAAAGGCATTTGGATAGGGCCCTACCCAATGTGACTGGTGTCCCTATAAGAAGAGGAGAGTAGGACACCCAGAGAGAAACCAGACATGTACCTAGAACCAACAATGACCATGTGAAGACATAGCAAGAAGGTGGCCATTTGCAAGCTAAGAGACTCCTCAGAAGAAACCAAACCTGTCAAGCCCGTGATCTTGGACTTCTAGATTCCACAATTGAAAAGATACATTTCTGTTGTTCAAGCCACCCAGTCTGTGTTTTTTTGTTATGCAGCCCCAGCAAACGCTACATCTTTCACCTTATTTATTTATTCAGCTCCCTCTCCCACTACCAGCAGGTAACCTTCCTGATGTATTTAATGTCTATCTGGTTTTTTTTGTGTGTGCTCTTATAGGACGGTTTCCTTTCTACATTATCCTATTGTTCATTGCATGCATAAATATGTATGTATAATTATTACACCTATGATATTATATGTATATAAGATTTACTGGTTAAAATATATATGTAGGTGACAGGAAATTTATGGATATAACCAAGAGGCTTCCTTTTTTAAAAAAATTAATCTTTGGGGCGCCTGGGTGGCTCAGTCGGTTAAGCGTCCGACTTCAGCCAGGTCACGATCTCGCGGTCCGGGAGTTCGAGCCCCGTGTCAGGCTCTGGGCTGATGGCTCAGAGCCTGGAGCCTGCTTCCGATTCTGTGCCTCCCTCTCTCTGACCCTCCCCCGTTCATGCTCTGTCTCTCTGTGTCTCAAAAATAAATAAACGTTAAAAAAACAAAAAAAAAAAACAAAAAACAAAAAACAAAAAAAGCAATTGACCTCCTGGAGCCCCAAAGGGAGTAAGATGTGGCAGGCCCTGCCAGCTGCTGCCTCAAGACCCATTCTGCCCTTCTTCCCCACCAACAGAGCCCCACTTTGTGTGGGTGAGTCACAACAGTGTGAATGTGCTTAGTGCCACTGAGCTGGGTGCTTGGAGTCGGTGAAGATGGTGCTTTTTATGTTGTGTGTATTTTATCACAGTTTAGTAAGACAAAGAAAGTGAATGTATCTATAATCCGATTAATTATTAGCACATTCTCCCAGATGGGTCAGGAAACATGGTCTCTGTTTGTTGATCTGGGAAGGGCTGTTAGCAGGTCCTTGAGAATAGCAATGCTATCTCTCCTTGGCAGAATAGGGCCCATAAAATGTTATCAGGTTTTTCACGCACTGACCCTTATCACCTTCAGAGAGCAGGTGTCTGCCAGGTGCCTGCCCCAGACCCGCCCCGCGCCCACAACCCACCCACCTCCCATCAGAGCCTGGGCTGGTCAGAACCCGGGCATCCTCCCCAGGCCTAATTAATCATTGCCTTGCTGACAGCTAGTGGGGCACCTTCCACCAGCCTGGGGCTCCCAACCTTTGGCCACAGCACCCCCCTAGGGGAGGGAAAGGCAGCTTTCTACTCTTGCCTGGCTCCCAGTTTCCTGCTGATCTCTGCTGGCTGGCGGAGAGGTCTTGCCCTGGGGCCTTCTGTGGGCAGGGTTTGGTGGAGAGTGGAGGGTTATGGATGGGGTACAGCTTTCTTATGAAAGGTGGCCTGGACCCACAGTTCTAGGGGACAGACCCCACTTTGTTGCCTCACCAGAGGGATGAGAGGGGGTGCCCACCTTTGCCAAGAGAACAGGAGGCCTGGCAGAAGCAAAGAGCTGGGTGACCCCTGAAACATAGAGGCAAGAACCCCTTCCTTGAGAGCTTTCACGGCTGCTGAGGCCATGGAGGGGGTAGACACAGGGAAGTTCCTGGGGCTTAGCTGCTGCACGTGGGGAGCCCACCCAAGGCCTAGCTCTTGGCCTCCTCCTATCGCAGACCCGTGAGGGGCCCCTGCCCCCACCTAAGGATTACATGCTGCCTGCGGTGAAGGGCGGATGGCTCACCCTCACCTCTCCCACGACAAGACCCACGATGTGACTCGCGCAAGCACACAGAGGACAGAGGTACAGCACTCCCTGCCTCCTCTGCTCAAATGACACTCCCCAGAGGCCACAGGCCCCTCCCAGCTACCACCCCCTGCCAGGAGGGTCTGGCTCTCCCAAGTCAGGGTCAGAATCTCAGGGAAAGGGGACATGTGCAGTTTGAAGAAGCTATGTGAACATTTCACCATGCTATTCATAACAGGGGAAAACCACCCATCTAGCAAACCCCAGAAGGTGAAGCTTGACATAACACTTGTGGCTTGTGGGGGCGAATGGCAGGGTCCTAGCTCCCCAGGAGCTGTCACTGCTCCCAGTTGACACCTGCCATAAAAAATAAAAAAATTAATCTTTATTTTTGAGAGAGAGAGAGAGACAGAGTGTGAGCAGGGGAGGAACAGAGAGAGAAGGAGATCAGAATCTGAAGCAGATTCCAGGCTCTGAGCTGTCAGCACAGAGCCCGAAGTGGGGCTCAAACCCACGAACTGCGAGATCATGACCTGAGCCAAAGTCAGACGTTTAACCGACTGAGCCACCCAGGTGCCCCAAGGCTGACTTTTTAAATACTGTGTTTGATTCTTCCCTAGTAGTTACATTCTACCTTTCCTCACCTGAAATATAATCATTAAGAAAAGATAAAATGATAATCTTACTACCTGAGGAATGTTTTTAGAGGACACATTCTCCTTTTAATATCTATTTCACCCCATGAAATAATGGTTAATTGTATTATTTGAAGCAAAAGTGAAGGAACAAAAAGAAAAGGTGGTATAATAAAAATTTTTTAAATGTTTACTTATTTTTGAGAGAGAGACAGAGACAGAGCACAAGCAGGGAAGAGGCAGAGAGAGAGGGAGACACAGAATCCGAAGCAGGCTCCAGGCTCTGAGCTGTCAGCACAGAGCCCGACACAGGGCGCAAACCCATAGACTGGGAGTGATCATGACCTGAACCAAAGTCAGATGCCCAACTGACCGAGCCACCCAGGTGCCCCAAAAGTTGGCATAATAAAATACTATTTATGGATAGAAATTGTTCTAACTTTACTGCTAGGGCATTGGTTTCTACCTCTTTAATATTGCATTTTTGCAATAATGAATCTCTGAAAGCACATGAGTTACTTGGACACATACACTTTAATCACTGTGTCCCTTAGATATCAGGGAACTGAACTCACTTCATTAATGGAGGTTCATGGTGCCACAAACAACACTCAAGGGATGTCTGGTTGAATTCCTGCAGGGAGATCTTGTTAAGGAGCTATTTCCAAGTGGCATCTTCCCCAAGGATATAAAAAGCAATTTGTGGATTCTAGAATCACCCGTGCTTCAGAGTTAGGTATTTTATTGAACCGCATTTAGAGACTGTCACTAAGAGCCTGAAGCAGATTCTCCATTAGAGGTGGGTAGAAAATATTTGTCTTATTTTTGTATAATGGCTTTTGAAAGATCCAAAACTCTACCTCAAACTGAGCTCCTTCACTTCCATTTTGGAAGGCACTCGACACTATGAATAATCCAATAAGATAATACGTTAATCTGTTTCCAAGATTTGTAGCCTTTGGGAGAATACATGTTGTTAAATATGATCCGGCTATTATGTTTCCAAATCAGGGCTGGTATTGTTATGTCTTATGTACCCAAATAAATTATATCCCTCCTGAAACCATAACTTTTGCTCACTGAGTTTATGTATATCATAGTTTTATTTCTTCCATATTAGCTAAAAGAAAACTGCATATTTCCCCTGACAATCTGTGAGAAAAAGAATTCCAAATGGCGTTCCTTTTTGAGAATGTAAAATCACAAATTATCTTGAGAAAACTCCCATTGAATATGATAATATACAGATATACTATCTCATAGTAAAACTAATGTGCCAATATTATAGTTGAGAAAATCTCACTCATAAAGAAAAACTTGTTTTGAGGAGAGACGCTGCATAAGTAGAAGTGAGACTTTAACAAACTGCAAACTCCAAGATCCCTGGTTTTATAGGACAGAACCTCTATAACAAGGAAGAAAATGTTCACTTGCTGGGTTGCCCTTACCTCACATGACCCAAAATAAGACGTTCAAAAATAAATTTACTTTTTAAAAAATTCTGCCTCATAATTTTATAGTAAAAGAAGGCTCTAAGTACATGGAAACTATTTCCATATATACTTTTTAAGGTTATTATTATTAGCCACGAAACATTGATGTTAATGAAAACTCAACTTTTTACCTTCCACGTTACTCATTAGTATTCGTAAGAAGATTGAAAATGCCTAGAGTATGATCAGAGATGACATTATTAAATACTCCAAAATTCACGTTTGTTAGCTTCATTTGACACTACTTTTATATCTATTTTCTGATCACATGGGGCTCCCTGCCACAAAGGATGAGCAAACTTCCTTCAGATAACATGTCACCTCTCACACACAAAGAATGGAGTCATCTTAGGAGAATCAACATGAGGACACAGACAGCCAGAGATGAAAATTATGTTCACTGTGTGTCCGATAGGATAGTATGACCAGAAAATTGGTATAGCCCTGATTGTGGAATGCACTGAAAATGAAGCTGAAGCATCTTTCAATTATTATTTTTTTTTAAAAAAGGCTCAGATTATATACCTTAATTATGCAAAAAGCTTTAACGACTGCCATTTTTCTACCAGCTAACCTGAGAGAATTATGATAGGAAAGCAAGGCAGATGCAATAGTCAAGTCCAGTGATAAAGAAAGCTTGACCTAAGCAAGTAGAAGAGGAAGACGCTTAGGATGGGGAAGTATTTAGAGAAATTGGCCAACAATGCATATGAAGTTTTGAAAGAGCAAATTGGAAGATGAATAGGATGTTTGTCTTTTAAAATGGTTGCTTTTTAAAATATATTTTTGCTCTTTAGTATGAAGGATATAATGAGTAACACATAAGATTCCAGCAGAAATGGAAGAGCTGATATAATTTAGATTTTTTTTTTTTGCTTAGAGTTGATGTGTTTGCCAAGGGAGACAATGCAGAGCCAGAAAGCTGTGAACAAAATATTAAAAGTCGTAAACAAAGAAGATAAGGTCATAAAGAGGCATGGAGGTGGGGACACAGAAGCAATATTCTGTAGTGTAATGTTTGAGGATAAAAGAAAAGCTAGAATCTCGAAACAGAGGGTTGTCCCTGTGTGGAAAAGGATGAAGAGTGAGGAACATATTAGAAGTTAGGGTTTTTTGTTTGTTTGTTTGTTTTTTACAATTTTAAAAAAAATTCTTGAATTAGATGAAAAAAATGCTATCTTAAGTATCTATAAGACCAACCACACTAATGTGCTCCAGACTTAAATATTAGTTTGTGTAAGTTATTGTTTAAATGTCTCATAAGCCTCTAAAGTTTACTATGTTCAAAATGCCACTGTAATCACTCCATCTTAAACCACATTCTCTAATATTCAAAAACGTCATGGCTATTGATCCAGTAGCAAAAACTTAAAAGAAAAAATCACAAAGTCTTTCCTGATCTGGCCCCATCATTTATTCCCTCATATCTGTCTCACATAATATGAATTATGTTGAAGATACCATTTTCTTTCTGCTACCAACTGTTAAATGTATCTCCTTCCCTCTACCTCCAGCTTCTCCGCTTGAACCCAAGTCAACATTATCATCCCCAGGAGCCTTATAACAAATGCTTGACTCTCTTTCTAAATTTCTATTCATGTGTACCTCTTTCCAAACCTATAACTTATTATCTTCATGTCAGTAGGAGTTCTCATTTTAAATTTAAAGTTGATCATGTTATTTACCTACCTTAAAACTTCTTGTTTTTTTCATTTTTTTAAATGTGTATTTATTTATTGAGAGGGGAGGGGCAAGGAGGGAGGGAGAGAGAATCCCAAGCTCTGGAATCCCTCTCAGAGCTCCATACGGTGCATGAACTATGAGATCATGACCTGAGCTGAAGTCAAGAGTTGGATGCTTGACCTACGAAGGCACCCTGGTGCCCCAAGTTTCCTTTTATTTTTTATTTTTATTTTTTAAATGTTCATTTATTTTTGAGAGAGAGAGAGATAGCATGAGCAGAGGAGGGGCAGAGAGAGAGGGTCTGATCTGTCAGCACAAAGCCTGATGGGGGGTTCATACTCACAAACCACGAAATCATGACCTGAGCCAAAGTTGGACACATTACCAACAGAGCCACCCAGGTGCCCTCAAGTTCCATTTTAAAAATGAACAAAACACTGGGGTACCTGGGTGGCTCAGTCTGTTGAGCATATGACTCTGGATTTTAGCTCAAGTCATGATCCCAGGGATGTGGGTTCAAGCCCCACGTGGGATTTTCTCTCTCTCTCTCCCTCTGTCCCTCTCCCTGACTTGTTCTCTCTCAACCTCTATCTTAAATCAATAAAAAATAAATAAACAGGAACAAGTTGTAGTACACATTGTAAACAGAGAAGACAAGTTCTTTGCTACTCCTGTGCAGTATCTTCAAGAAATACATGCTTGCCTGAAATCCTGGAATGTTCTTCCTGTGATCTATGAAATTGTTGGTTCCTTCCAACACTTTGGGTTTCAGTTCAAATGTCACTCTCTCAGAAAGGCCTTCTCCTAACATCCTATGTGATATCATCATCCCAGATTATCCTAATGTATGTTTTCATTCAATTTATTTATTGTGTTTATTACAACCTTCAATTATCTCATTTATAAGTTCCATTACCAGCCTTTTGTCTCTTCTTTATTATTGGAATAGAAGTCTCATGAACTGAGGAACAAGTAATTTATCTGGAGATTGAACATTCTCTTGCACAAGTAGGAAATAAACAAATACTTGGTAAATAAATAAGGAGATGGCTAGGGTTCCTGGGTGGCTTGGTCAGTTGAGCATCCAACTTTGGCTCAGATCATGATCTCATGGTCCATGAATTTGATGCCCGTGTCAGGCTCTGTGCTGTCAGCTAAGAGCCTGGAAACTGCTTCAGATTCTGTCTCCCTCTCTGTCTGCCTCTTCCCCACTCACAGTCTCTCTCTCTCTCTCTCTCTCTCTCTCTCTCTCTCTCTCTCTCCCTTGAATAAGAAAATGGCTCAAAGAAACCAGGAAAAGAATGATGATGTAGTAAATACTCTACAATGTTAGAAGTTATTCTGGTCTTGTTTTTTCTGATTCTTTCTATATTGTTGCTTCATTCGTTTTTTCTCACTGCAGAATGGTTCTCTATTCCATCCTATTGTAAGAGAGAAAATGTCAACAACTTGAGCTTTAACAGTTCAGGCATTTATGACCTGTAGTCTTTTTTTTTTAGACCACTTTATTGAGGTATGGTTGACATACAAAAAGCTTATCCATGTTTGATGGGTACAATTTGATGAGTCTGGAGTTACATCAGTGAATCCATCACCACAACATATAACCATATCCATCATGTCCAAACATTTCCTCCTACGCACTTTTATTATTATTATTATTACTATTACTATTAATTTTGTGTGTTTATGTGCAAGAATACTTAAACTTCTGCTAAATGGTGGATGTTATGTTATATGATGATATAGTCTTGATTCTCTAGAATGTAACACAAGATGGCACTCTTTTGGACAGGTGCCCACCACTGGAACTATCAGTTGTAACTGGGAAGGGATTCTAATTGGCTTAGTTAGGAACAGATGACCATTCTCGAAACAAGCAACTCTAGGAAAATATTCAGTCATATTATAATAGCATGCTGATCCATTGGGAAATATATGCAATGAAATTATCATAGAGGTTTTATAATGTAAGGGTGTTTATTACCATTGCAGTAGTGAAATATGTCAAAAGTAGGAAAATATGTCAAGATAAAGTTCAACTAAAAACAAAGGCCAGATATATTATGTCTTTAAAATAATGTTATAATATTCTATAAATTAAAAATACTGATTAAAAATAACCATGATGGAAGTTTATAACTTGTGAGGCAAGAAGGAAAAGTTATGAGAAAAAAAAGGAAAAAGAAATAGTATCCAATAAAGCATAATGGGTTGTTTTACAAATATTTGTAATTTTTACAGGTCTTATTTTCTGAAAGCTGAAGAGAAAATAAGTCATCTAAAAAATAAAAGACATATTTCCAGGGCACCTGGGTGGCTTAGTCAGTAAAGCACCCAACTCTTGATTTTGGCTCAGGTCATGATCTCACAGTTTGTGAGTAGAGCTCTGCATTGGGCTCTGGAAGGACAGAGTGGAGCCTGCTTGGGAGCCTCTCTCTCCCTCTCCCTTTGTCCTTCCCCTGCTTGTGTATGCTCTTTCTCTGTGTTTATCAAATAAATAAATAAATAAATAAATAAACGTAAAAAAAAAGACATATTTCCAAGTATTTTTGTCTGGGTTAATAAAATGGAAAATGAGAAAAAACAGTTAACAGATATGGATGGTAGAAATTGCAAATTCAATGTCCATCAGCTGGAAGTTATAGAAAGATAGGATAAAGAAAATGAGGCAGGATAGTGACTAGAATCATCCAATCTTACAATAAAGCAACAAGTCCCAGATTAAGAAATCACAAGGAGAAACTGGATTTTTTGAAGGCATACAATTCCTCAAGGCTTTTCACACTCAAGAGACATATAAGATAGAAATCATGGCTTCAAATACCTGGCAAGCTAATAAGATATTCAAAACTGAATAAGAATGTGAGGAAGGAAATCCTCCAATAATGAATGAAGCTGGGTCATCTATTTAATTTGCTGCACTTGCTTTTTCTCTCTTCCAAATGACTGTAGTTTATTTACTAGTCCTAGCACCTTGATTTCAACAACCAAGTTAGATTCATACATCATTCCAGGAAATCTCACCTAAGGAATTACCCTTACTGCCTAATGAAAGTCCTAAAAAATAAATCTTCAGAGTTTGTAACCACTTCTCCTTTTCTTCTCCTAACAGATGAGTTTCCAAACCCTTACATGGCTCCAGGGAACCTCACCCTGGTGACTGAGTTCATTCTCATGGGAGTCTCAGACCGCCCAGAGCTCCAGATTCCACTCTTCTTTGTTTTCCTGGTGATCTATGGGCTGACCATGGCAGGGAATCTGGGCATCATCACCCTCACCAGTGTTGACTCTCAACTTCAAACCCCCATGTACTTCTTCCTGCGCCATTTGGCTATCATCAATCTCGGCGATTCTACTGTCATTGCCCCTAAAATGCTGATCAATTTTTTAGTACAGAAGAAAACCACCTCATACTATGAATGCGCCACCCAACTGGGAGGGTTCTTATTTTTCATTGTAGCCGAGGTGCTCACATTAGCTGTGATGGCTTATGACCGCTATGTGGCCATTTGTAACCCCCTGCTTTACATGGTGGTGGTATCTCCACAGATCTGCCTTCTGCTGGTATCCCTCACATACCTCTATGGCTTTTCCACAGGTATTGTGGTTTCATATTGTATATTTTCTCTGTCTTATTGCTCTTCCAATGTAATCAATCATTTCTTCTGTGATATTGTCCCACTGTTAACATTGTCCTGTTCTGACACTTACCTTCCAGAGACAATAGTATTTATATCCGCAGCTACAAATTTGATCTTATCCTTGATAATAGTTGTAGTATCTTATTTCAACATTGTTTTGTCCATTCTAAGGATGCGTTCATCAGAAGGAAGGAAAAAAGCCTTTTCCACATGTGCTTCACATATGATGGCTGTCACTGTGTTCTATGGGACCCTTCTCTTCATGTATTTGCAGCCTCAAACTAACTACTCATTGGATACCGATAAAATTGCTTCCGTGTTTTATACACTGGTGATCCCCATGTTGAATCCCATGATCTACAGCCTGCGGAATAAGGATGTGAAGGCTGCCTTACAGAGATTTCTAACAATTTCATGCTATTCTTTAAAATCAGTGTAATTTTAGAGCTCTATAGGTCAATGATGAGATGGTTAAGATAGGTTACCATATGTCGGAGAAAGCAAACAGGTGGCTGACATAGGTTTACAATTAATCCCAGGAATTAAAAGGAGCTAGGATTTGGGAAGCATTGAATTAAAAAGTCAACTCAAGTTCTTTGAAATGTGAGGTTGTTACAGAAACAAACATTGCTCACTAACTTCATACCCAATTTTAAAAGAAATATTTCAGGGCACCTGAGTGGCTCAGTCAGTTGGGCGACCTACTTCGGCTCCAGTCATGATCTCACAGTTTGTGAGTTCAAGCCCCGAGTCGGTCTCTGTGATGACAGCTCAGAGCCTGGGGCCTGCTTCGGATTCTGTGTCTCCCCCTCCCCTGCTCATGCTCTGTGTCTCTCTGTCTCTCAATAATAAATAAATGTTAAAAGAAAAATTTTAAAGAAATATTTCCAGGAATTGGGAGAGACATATGTTTAAAAAAAGTAAATAAACTTGAACAAAGTAATAAAATACAGCTGAGAGAAGTAAATTGATCCTTCTTATCCTTTGGTTTCTGTTTTTGCTTTGTGCCTGGGTATGTTGGGGTATAGTGGATCACTGCATTTTGAAGAACTATAATCCAGATAGTTAAAATCCTCTTCGAAGCCAAGTGAATAAAATTGAACTGAAAAATATATTTAAAATAAAACTCTTTACTACTGTCTGATAAAAAAAAAACATATAATACTGATGAATTTACATTCTGAACACTAAATATGATTGACATTATTTTATTTTATTTTTAATTAAAAAATTTTTTAACTTTTATTTTTTTTAATGTTTATTTATTTTTGAAAGAGAGAGACAGAGCTTGAGCAGGGGAAGGATAAAGAGAGAGGGAGACACAGAATCTGAAGCACGCTCCAGGCTCTGAGCTGTCAGCACAGAACCCAACACGGGGCTCGAACTCCTCGGCTGTGAGATCATGACCTGAGCTGAAGTCGGACACTTAACCAACTGAGCAACCCCCGTGCCCCTGATTGAAATTATTTTGAAATTAATATAATTTATATAACTTTTCAGTGAAAGACCCAGAGGACAGTCATTGATATTTTCGTGTTGATTCATAAATTTACTGGAGGATTTTCATTTTTCCCTACTCTCTCAGTCTTCTTTATTGTGTATAATATATGTCCTGTACTGTGATATCATTAGACATTCCAGGGATCATGTTTGTGAGAATTCCTTGTATCATTAGAGGGAAATTTTTGTTGTTGTAATAGACTTTTTTGCTGTTTTTTGAGAGTTTTTGATCAGTGAGTATACACCAATCTCTATTGTACAATTTTGAATAGAGGTAACCAGATTGTATTATGGACCTATTAAACCAGCATCACCAGAAAAAGGTCAATAAATCCATATTTTAATCAGCTCTATGGCTGATTTCGACACTTACCCTTAGGAATGAGTCTTGACAAATAGTCAAAGAACTAAACTGGAAGAGATATGGGCATCTGTCATTTCATTGCATTTTGCTTTATTGCATCTCACAGACATTCCTGTTTTTAAAAATGTTTGTGGCAACCCTGTTTTCAGCAAGTCTAGCAGCATGATTTTTCCAAAAGCATTTGCTTACTTTGTGTCTCTGGCACATTTTGGTAATTCTTGTGATATTCCAAACGTTTGTTATGGTAATCTGTGGCCAGTGGTTATGAATTACTGAAAGTTCCGTTGATGGTTAGCATATTTTAACAATACAGCTTTTTTTTAATTAAGTTATGTACATTGTTTTTTAGACATACTGCTATTACACACTTAATAGACTATAGTGTAAACATAATTTTTATATGCCCTAGGAAAACAAAAAAAATTTATTTGATTTGCTTTATTGTGATACTTTATTTACAACAGTGGTGTGCAACCTAACCTTCAAAATCTTTGAGGTATTCCTGTATATGGAAAATCATGTTAACCTGCTATGGGTATGTTCACTTTACTTATAAATGAATTCCAGTGTTGAAGATCTTCTTCAAGTATAAGCACTAAATATTTAGGCATAAGAATTATGATATAAGAAAAGAAATGCAATCCTAAAAAACAAAATTAGACTCATAGACATGAAGGAATTGTAATTGAGGTATCCTTAGATTACCTGCCCCCCAAATCCTTTTTAAACTCTTCCCTACTAATTTCCTTCCTAATTAAGTTAAATTCTTTCTAAACTACCCAATTTGGGGAGAAGAAATATGAGGCATCCAAGAGAAATGTTGGTTTTTTTTTTTAAGTTTATTTATTTTGAGAGAGAGAGAGAGACAGAGAGGGAGTGGGGTAGGGGGGAGACAGGCAGAGAGAGAATCCCAAGCCAAGGTTAAGAGTCAGATGCTTAATCAATTGAGACACCCAGGCTCCCCGAAAATGTTTTCTTTTATCAGTTATACTAACATCGTGACAAAGCCTTTAGTGGATACTTTGCATTGTCCCTTGTTTCCTTTAATTTGTTGTAAAATTATTGATGAATGGTCCTAGTTTTAGAATGGACAGCTAAAGCAGATGCTTTAGTAAACAAGGAGACCACAAAGTCCTTTGGAATCTTCTTATTACCCTGAACTTAGGTATGGGAATGTATAGATCCACTAAATAATAGGAAAGAATAAAATTATGTAGTCTTTAATTTATTTTTTTAAGTTTATTTATTTATTTTGAGAGAGAGAGAGAGATACAACATGAGCAGGGGAGAGGCAGAGAGAGAGAGAGAGAGAGAGAGAGAGAATCCCAAGCAGTCTCTGCACTGTCATCATAGAGCCCGACACATGGCTTCAACTCTTGAACCATGAGATCATGACCTGAGCCGAAATCAAGAGTCAGATGCTTAACCGACTGAGCTACCCAGGCGTCCCATGTAGAGTCTTTTAGTATGCACCCACTGTTGATGTTAAAATATTATTGATCTAGTCTAATGTTACAAGACGGAAATCCTTAATTTACTACACTTGTCTGATCAGCCAAGTTCTGTTCACTGAGCATGGTTTTATTATACATTTATTCACAGACACTATGCCTTATAAATCTTGTTTGTGATGAGACATGAGTGAGGAAATGGATGCTTAGGAGAGCTAAGCCATGAAATACTTATGGATACTGACAGTATTGCTACAAGTCTGAATAGGAAGGTATGGATTGACATTAAACAGGACCATCGGGTAAATATACATGCAGGATTCATGGAATAAAGTTTCTGTACTCCCATATAAAATGTAGGTATGGTTTTCCATGACCGTTTATAAAATGTCTTCTATCAGTTGTATTTTATTTTATTTAATTGTTTTACCTGATACAATATTTTAAGATTAAAAAAAAGAATTGAGGAATCGAATGTAATTTCTGAACTCTTTACATATTTCTTTTTATTTTTTAACGTTTATTTATTTTTGAGAGACAGAGAGAGACAGCACATGAATGGGGGAGGAGCAGAGAGAGAGGGAGACGCAGAATCCAAAGCAGGGTCCAGGGTCTGAGCTATCAGTACAGAGCCAGATGCGGGGTTCGAACTCAGGAACCATGAGATCATGACCTGAGCTGTAGTCAGACACTTAACCGAGGTGCCCCATACTCCTTAAATATTTCTGATTCAGAGGTGCCTGGGTGGCTCAGTCAGTTAAGTGTCTGACTTTGGTTCGGGTCATGATCTCATGGTTCCCAAGTTCGAGCCCTGCATCTGGCTCTGTGCTGACAGCTCAGAGCCTGGAGCATTCGGGTTCTGTGTCTCCCCATCTCCCGGCCCCTTCTCTGCTCATACTCTGTCTCTCTCTCTCTCTCAAAAATAAATAAACATTTAAAAAATAAACAAATATTTCTGATTCATTAGTAAGAGTGTCCTTTTAATTACATTCAGCATTGAATGCCTTGTTCAGAATCACTGCTCCTCAGGATTTTGTTAGTTTGTTTTTAAGTGTTGTACTGTACATAATGGACAAGCATCTCAATACCAAACCTCAAGTCGCGGCATTTTATAACAAGACACAAGTAGAGATGGGATATTTAGCCAATTGTACCAGATGTGTTCCCCAAACAGGGGCGAGGAAGAAAAAGGCAGTATACATTCAAAGTATTATTTAATGTCTGGAGCATGTAGTTCAAACATATACAATTCCCTATCTTGATCTTTCCCTAGCTTGATCATCATTTACACAATGTAAGCAGCATGTGATTTTTTAAGCCTTTGCTATATTTTCTCCTGCACAGTGTCTTTTTAATACATCATGGAAAAGAAATGTAAGACTCCATCCCCTTCTTCATTATATCGCAGCCCAGTGTTATAGTTAACTTTTTGCTCAAAGGATAGGAGAAAATTTTAAATTCATAGCCAGTATAGAAAATTCACATATCCACACTTCATTCCCCATGCACCATTGGCAACATATTTCTTATTCATCATCTAGGTCAAAGTGACTAGGGTGGAAACTAATGCCCAGAGCTTTTACCAAATGCCCTGTGCATACAGTATTAAGGGGGAGGTCCTTGAAGGAAATAGATACTCATCTCACAGGAAGTTATGAGAGTTTTAAAAATGTAATTCACACTTGCCCTTTAAAGCAAATCTCAAAGATTGACACTAATCATCTACTACCACAAAAATAATGTTTAAAAATTAACTAATCATAATATTTTAAGAGTTAGGAGAACCTTAGAGCAATAATACTATACTAATGGCAGAGATATAGATATGCAGTTCTTTAAAAACAGGGAATCACATCAATAAACCTTCAAAGCTTTCTCGAGGTATCAATTGAACAGGGACTGTAATTTTTCTAATAATCTTGCTTGCATCATGCTGTGAGGCAAGATCTTTTGGGACAGAGACACTAATAAATACGTGCAGTCACCTGCTATTCAGACCCATTGTGTGAAGAAAGAGGAGCACCTTCTACCTGGGTAGATAAGAAGAATATATTTCAAAATGGTGGGCTTTGACTTATTGACTTATTAACAATCCTGTAGCAGCTCAAGATAAGAATTTTAAAAATTAAATAGAGTAGAGGGTGCCTGGGTGGCTCAGTCGGTTAAGCATCAGACCTCAGCTCAGGTCATGATTTCATGGTCTGTGAGTTCATGCCCCACATTGGGCTCTGTGCTGACGACAGCTGGGAGCCCGGAGCCTGCTTTGGATTCTGTGTCTCCCTCTCTCTCTCTGCCCCTCCCCCACTCATGCTCTGCCTGTCTCAAATAAATAAATGTGAAATTTTTTTTAATTAAATAGAGCATAACATGATGGACTAGTGCATTTTGTAAAATAAAAGTAAACTGTTTTCTCTGATTTTGCATTAGATATATTTATATTTATATTTATATGTGTTTCTTTTTGGATTTAAATATATATTTATTTATACATATTTTTATTTTTAGATTATATATTTTATATGTATTTTATTTCGTATATATAATTTCTTTTCAGATTAAAGAAAATACAAATTTCAGTTCAGAATCTCTGAAGAAATTTGGGAAAATCAGGCCCGTGATTTATCAGATTATAATCTATGCCAAAACTGTGTCTCTGCATTTCTTATAGCTAGAGAATTCACGCAGGATTAGTGGGGAGTATATTGGACAAAGATCGCCAGTGTGTCTTTAGAAATATTTTCCAAAGCAATGACTGTAACATAAGAATAAGACGAAGAAATATTCAAATATAATTATTATGATATTAATCTCAAAATAGTTAACCGAATGTTACTATTTATTTCTTTATTATCTAACATGTAGAAGAGACTGCACTAGGAAATGACAAAAAACCGTCATGGCTCTCAATTTTAAAATGTCTAACTAACATCTAGAAAGGGAAGACGTATGGATACAGATGGTCATTATACACGTGGCGAGAACTATAAATGAATTATGTCTCAAGTGATTCTAGAAAAAACATATGAAATATGTTAACATGGGAAGTAGCTCTTCACAGAATAGATGATGTTTCAACAGGCATTAAGGATAAAAGAATGTTCCTTTCATCATCCATTTTTCTTGTAAAGAAGAGTACAGTAAAACCTTGGATTGCAAGTAACTTGCTCTGTGAGTGTTCCACAAGATGAGCAAACATTTATAATAATTTAATTTGATAAATGAGTGATGTCTTGCAATGCAAGCAGTACATGATGCTGAAAGTAACATGATCACGAATAAGCCAAAGGATCTTCAATCTTTCTCTCTCTCTCTCTCTCTCTCTCTCTCTCTCACTGCGGGATTGTGGGTGATCGTCTTCCATGCTTGGATGCTCAGTCTCAGGCTCTTTTGCCTGGCAGAAATCAGTGATTTTTCAGAATGTTGGAGGGAGCCCACAACTGGCGCTAGTGTATTTTTTGTCACTTCCAAGCACCTATGGACAGTCCTTTGCTTTTCCATACAAGACTAAGCTTGGGAATGTTTTGCTTCATTCTAGATCATTGGATAAGTTATTTGTTAAACTTGCAGGAAAATAAAAAGATTCCATTGAGCCAATAGATAGCAGTGGTTCCATTAGTTATAGTGAAAGTTGTCCTAGACAATAACTCTCCTGTCATTCATCTCCCTCACATCAACCAAGAAGGTTTTCAAAGGTAAATGCAGGTTAATTGTTTATTTGTCTTTATATTTTGTATTTTCTTTATTATTCTGTATTATATTACAGTATTGTAATTCATTTTTATATGAATATTTTGGAGTTTTACAACGAATAATCTGAGTTTCCATTATTTCCTACAGGGAAATTCACTTTGATAAACAAGTGCTTTAAATTACAGGCCTATTTCTGGAATGAATTATGCTTGCAAACCAAGGTTTTACTGCACTAGGAACGGCAAGAACAAAGTAGAGAAGCAAGGAAGGGCATGCTGTTATTGACAAGTGGAGACCAGTTTGATTAACTGAACCAATGGATGTCCACTGCTGGTAGAGAGAATTGAATGGAATTGCGATTATAAAGATATTAAGGGATGAGATTATAAAAGTTTACATACACTTTTAAATATAATTCATGCTTTACTTTTAATACAAAGTAAAATGGTTTGTCTGTACAAAGGTCAGAATTTTGTGTGTTGTAGTGAAGCAAAACAATTGAGAAGAAAAGAGACCAGAAAATAAAGGAAATTGAGGTAAAGTTTTCTTTCCAGTCTAGTCTACTGCCTATTCTTTGGCTGCTCTGTTTTCAGACAGTAGTGCTTGGAAATGAATGGTTCTCAATATATATTATTGGAAGAGTGAATGAGTTAATTGAGATAGGCTCCTAAGGGAGTAGCAGTTGGACATAACCAAGAAAAGGGTGGAATGTGCACAGTCTTGCTTATTGATCAGGGTGGGAGGTGTTGCTTAGATCTGTTTATAGGTAAGTTGCTCATCTACTCAGATTAGTGAGATTGGTGATGGTATGTGTTATGCTAGAGTGTAGCTTTTGGAACTGTGTTGTAACTACTAGTAAGTAGATCATGATTCCATTTTTAGAATCTTAACCGTAATATTTCAATTAATTAGAATAGAACAGATTCTTTGTTTAAAATATTTTTTGTATTTATATATTTTTCCATTTTTTTTAAATTTACATCCAAATTAGTTAGCATATAGTGCAGCAATGATTTCAGGAGTATATTCGTTAATGTCCCTTACCCATTTAGCCCATCCCCCTTCCCACAACCCCTCCAGTAACCCTCTGTTTGTTCTCCATATTTAAGAGTCTCTTATGTTTTGTCCTCCTCCCTGTTTTTACATTATTTTTGCTTCCCTTCCCTTATGTTCATGTGTTCTGTGTCTTAAAGTACTCATATGAGTGTAGTCGTATGATATTTGTCTTTCTCTGACTAATTTCACTTAGCATAATACCCTCTAGTTCCATCCACATAGTTGCAAATGGCAAGATTTCATTCTTTTTGATTGCTGAGGAATACTCCATTGTATACATATACCACATCTTCTTTATCCATTCATCCATCAATAGACATTTGGGCTTTTCCATACTTTGGTTATTATTGATAGTGCTGCAATAAACATTGGGTGCATGTGCCCCTTCGAAATAGCACACCTGTATCCAGTGGATAAATGCCTAATAGTGCAATTGTGGGGTCATAGGGTAGTTCTATTTTTAGTTTTTTGAGGAACCTCCATACTGTTTTCCAGAGTGGCTGCACCAGCTTGCATTCCCACCAACAATGAAAAAGAGATCCTCTTTCTCCGAATCCTCGCCAACATCTGTTGACTGAGTTGTTAATGTTAGCCATTCTGACAGGTGTGAGGTGGTATCCCATTGTGGTTTTGATTTGTATTTCCCTGATGATGAGTGATGTGGAGCATTTTCTCATGTGTCAGTTGGCCATCTGGATGTCTTCTTTGGTGAAGTGTCTATTCATGTCTTGTGCCCATTTCTTCACCAGATTCTTTGTTTTTCGGGTGTTGAGTTTGAGAAGTTCTTTATAGATTTTGGGTATTAACTCTTCATCTGATATGTAGAACAGTTTCTATTCGAACACAAAAGAACATGCAAGGTAAGTGCATGCCAGGGAATGAGAGTATCATTCTGGATATATTTATTAATTTCATTGCCATCATGTAATAACTATTTATTTCTGTGGTTTGTGACACAAAAATGTTGAGTCTGAGAGCTAATAGTCTACAGAAAGATCTTTTATGAGCAGACCAATAGATAAAAATTTTATTTTATTGCCTCCCCCCCCCCGCTCTTTTTAGAGTTGGGGGGGAGAGGGGCAGAGGAAGAGAGAATGAATCTTAAGCCCTGAGCATGGAGCCCAACTCAGAGCTCAATCCACAATGCTGGGATCATGACCTGAGCCAAAATCAAGAGTTGGAAACTCAATCAACTGAGCCTCCAGGCACCCCATTATTTTCCCTTTCTCGTTCCTTTCTCCTTTTAAAAAAACATTTTGCTTAGATTGCCTTTCATTTTTAATATGAAAATTAGATATCTGGAATAGATGGGTTGCTAATTCTTATTTATCTCAATTTCCATCTTGCTGTAATTAGACATTAAAACTCCATGAATATTAATGTTTTAGAAAGGAATATACAATTTCTTTATGATAAAATTAAAGTAAATAAGTATTTCTTAAAAGTTTTTACTTACCACACAGTGTTTCCCAATACACATACTGATTGAAACAAACAAAAAATAACTAAAATGCGTTTTTGGATAAGTTGAATAATAGTTGTAAGAGCTACAAAAGAGCTATTAGTAAACTCTGGATAAAATTTGAAGAAACATAAGTTTTTATTAGATTTGTATATTTATTCCCTGTTTAATTTCCAGAGTGTATAAAGCAGTTTGCATGAGTTTATCTAAGAAAGATTTGTTTTCATTTCTCAGGTACAAAGATGAGACAGAGAGATAGAAGGAGAGAGAAAGAGGGAGAGAGGGAGAGTGAGAGACAGTCAGAGAGAGAGGGAGAGAAAGAGAGAGGGAGAAGAAAAGGAGAAGAGAGATGACATTTAACATTAACAGTATGAACACAGTTCTATAATTCTTATGCTTTCCTACAATAGATTTCCTTAAATTATATTTAGATGTTCAATAGTTCAATTAGGAAAGTCAGTCAAAATGAATAAGAAAAATAAATATCCAACCTAAAGTAAGAAAATGAGGATGAATACAAAAACATAATTTAAATTGATATTTCCTTAATAAAAGGTAAAAAGAATTGAAAGAAACATAAATTGACTTCTAAAGAGACATACATTTTCAAATCTCTTGGAAAGCAAATATCAGTTTATTTTCATTCGTAATATATTGTAAAATTCGTGAGGGTTCATTCCCTTGGATCATGTAGGTTCATGTTGCCGAGATAACGATGTGTGTGCAGTGTGATAGAAAGCAAAATTTGAAAATGATGAGATATGGTCTCCTGAGTTAAAAACATACGAGTGTGAAACCAAACTACCTGTACTCAGACCAGTCATCTGCTTTTGTTTCAGGTGTTACTATTTCAGTTTCCTCTTCCTCGTGTGTAAAGTGGGCATTACAATATGGCTTTTACATAAAGGTCTAGCAACATCAAATGAGACCAATAAACATCTCATTGTACTCTCTCTACCCATTTTTAGCATTTGAATTGTTAATATAACTATGAAGATTACTCTGCAACCTAGAAGGGACTTTAAGTGACAAATTATTAAAGTAAGATAAAAAATACAAACTATTTTTTTGTCAGCTTTGGGACAACAACGTGGACTATTCCATGGGTCCCATCTTTCTATAGACAATGGATTTGAGAGAAGTGAAATATGCCTTTCCCGCATATATTTCTTTCTGTTCTCCATCTCATTCCCAGAATCACAATATGCTAACAATCACTATTTTGGCAACTAAACCTCTTCACAAGACAGTAAAGTATAAAATTACTACTCATAGGAGCAGCAATTTGAATTTAACTCTTTTCTCTGCTTTCCTATGCAGAAGCCTTGGAAAGATATGGCTCAGATAAATTGCACCCACGTAAAGGATTTTATTCTCATGGGCCTCACAGATCGAAAGGAATTAAAGACGCCCTTCTTTGTGGTTTTCTTATCTATCTACCTCTTCACAGTAGTTGGTAACCTCGGCTTGATCCTAGTCATTAGAACAGACTCAAGACTCAACACACCGATGTACTTCTTTCTTAGCAACCTGGCGTTTGTTGACTTTTGCTACTCTTCTGTCATTACCCCCAAAATGCTTGGGAATTTCTTGTACAAACAAAATGTTATCTCCTTCAGTGCATGTGCTGCTCAATTAGGCTGTTTCCTGGCCTTCATGACTGCTGAATGCTTGCTACTGGCTTCCATGGCCTATGACAGATACGTGGCCATTTGTAACCCTCTCCTCTACCTGGTTGTCATGTCCCCAGGTATCTGCATTCAGCTTGTGGTTGTCCCCTACAGCTATAGCTTCCTGGTTGCACTATTTCATACTATCCTCACCTTTCGCCTCTCCTATTGCCACTCCAATGTCATCAATCATTTCTATTGTGATGACATGCCTCTCCTCAGGCTAACCTGCTCAGACACTCACTCCAAACAGCTATGGATCTTTGTCTGTGCTGGGATCATGTTCATTTCTTCCCTCCTGGTCGTCTTTGTCTCCTACACGTACATTATTTCTGCCATCCTGAGGATGCGCTCAGCTGAGGGCAGGCGCAAGGCTTTCTCCACGTGTGGCTCTCACATGCTGGCGGTCACCATATTCTATGGGACCCTTATCTTTATGTACTTACAGCCAAGCTCAAACCATTCCCTAGACACGGATAAGATGGCCTCAGTCTTCTATACAGTGATCATTCCTATGTTGAACCCTTTGATCTACAGCCTTAGGAACAAGGAGGTGAAAGATGCTCTGAAGAAAGTCATTGTCAATAGAAACCAGGCTTTTGTGTCCATTAAATTAAGGAAGTAACTTGAGTAAATCTAAACAGGCTTTTCTTCACGGTCTGCTCTTTAAAAACTATCAGAATGTCTGTTTTTAATATGCAACTTCTGCATATGTGTTCACTGTAGAATGAAATTTTCAAAATATTTTCACTTAAAATGAGATTTTAGATGTGAAAACAACTGTAAGAATTTATATCCATTCTCATTTTGTAATGGAAGATGTATTAAGAATAATTCATTTTTGGTCCATAGAGAAGTACTGATTTTCTCAATTCTCAAATAAATGAAAAAGCCTCTAATTATCTACATAACTAGTTGCAGGCAACACATAGACAAAAGTTCAGACTTTTCACCTCTCGGAAATTCCCAGTTCAGAAATCTCTGGCTACATTACCAGTATCCCATATAAAAAGCAATGATACATGGTATAAATATTCTTTTTCTGACTTGCTAATTTCTTAGAAAAAAATATGACAATATAAAGCTGTTCCATATTATAATTTAGCATACTGCATTTATTAAAAAGAATAGTACTACATCCTAACTTTACTTTGTAACTGATTTAACACAACTTTCTACTGACCTGTAAGCCTGGATTGGTCCCAAAAGACTCTTTTTGTAAAGAGCAGTAAACTGCTTTTTTTTTTTTAAGCCTATGAGAGCTCACTATATTTTTTCCAATTATCTAAATTAAAAAATAATAATAATTAGGCAGTTCAGGGATAGCATCCCAAGGGCATCATCCATTCCATATAAATATACTTAAAATAATGGAAACATCATAAACATTTGGCCAGTAGCAAGGATCATATGATTCATAGTGGGCAAACCTTCAGTAAGTTGGTCCTTATTAATCAAGGTATAGCTTAAAACTAAAGGAACCCATTGGACAATGTAGCCTGTGTGTGGGCTTTCACTAGCTTATCAATTAAATGAGGACAATGATACTCATTTTGGAGTCTTCTTAAGGATTAAACAACATGGAAAGGGTAACCGTCAATAATGGGTACTTGTATATCTTCCTTCTATGAACCTAAAGACCTGAGTTCTAGTTCCAGCTGTACTGATGAACTTGAGGGGGCAATATATAAATAAGGATTACCACGCACAACTGATAACTGTGATATAGATACATAGATACAGATACAGATGTATAGATTATATAATATCTATATACAGATATTAAATATAATATACAATAGATATAGATATAGATATGCATGCATCTGTTTCAAATAAATGCGACAATAATTTTATAATGTTTAATGACATAGAGAATGATTTTTAGTTTGCCACTCATGCATATCATTTAATAATTTCTTTCAGTCTAGGGGTCATAGAAATGCTTAATGACAAAAAACTAGGATGTTATTAAGAGCTAGAGAGAGAAGATCATATTTAAACTTGCCTTAGGTCAGGGTTCACTTTTGATCTTACTATACATTTTGATGGATCATAGAGACACAGGGCTACTCTGATCCAAGGTTCTCAAAAGTTTCTTCCTTGTCTTTTCATGAAACACATTTATCTACTATTTGACCATTTCAGTGCTCCCTGTTTTGTTTTTTTTTTTTTTTTACAAAACTCCTGCAGCAGATTGTGAGTCCGTATTCTATATACCAAAAGCCTATCATTAACATCTTTGACTTCACAATCTACTGCCTTGTCAGGCTGTGGGTTCACTGTGCCACCACTATGCTATTAAAAAGCACGGATTGAGGGAGCTAACTAGCTCAGTCAGTAGAGCATGTGACTCTTAATCTCATGGTTGTGAGTTCGGATCCCCATGTTGGGTGTAGAGTATTCTAAAACAGAACCAAACAAAAAACAAAACAAAACAAAACAAACACGGATTCTTCGTAGTCTACAAACCCAAATGTGAATAGTGGGTCTAACATTTGCTGAATGAAAAGATCTTAGACAATTTAGTATGCTTACATATGCCTCAGTTTCCTCAGCAGTTAAGAAGATGAAAAAAGTATTGATGAATCAATCTATTACCATAGGATTTTAAAAGGCAAAGGATAAAAAAAAATTTTTCAGAATAAAAACCTTTTTTAAACTGACAATATTTAGATTTCCTACTCTTCATTTTAAAATGTTAAACATTCAGAAAACTATATAAAGTGAAATTTAAGAACTTCAGATTAAAAGTGAAGATTTGTCATATAATTTTAATACGAGGAAAAATAGTTACCATGATTTTCACTTAGAATTTGATGATTTTGTAAATTAGTTTTGTCCTCTTTGAGAAGTGTTTTTAATTTGTTAACAAATTATTCCACCGTGGCAACGTATTATAATGAAATATTTCCCCCCAAAATGTGGGATTATGAAGGTATTTATAGTGGTAAATGATTAGAAACACTTCACACATCCAAATGGCACCAGATAAACACAAATTACAGGAATAACTAATATGAAAAATTAAGTTGTCAGTCCTTAGAAACATGGAATGCATGGTAAAACGGAAACGTACATTTGAAATTGAAATCAAGTTTAATGAAGTAGTGTATAGTGCGAAATGTAAAGGATGATCAAAATGAATAGGAAGGAGGAAAAGGCCACAATACCATCTCACAGATATAACTACTGTTAACATTGCGAGATCTATGGTTTGCATAGTTTTCCTCCGTGTGTGAAGGATCTGTAGGTCATAATGTGATGTGTGTCTACAGAAATCACTTATGACTATATAACCTGTTTAGCCCGCTGCCTTTTTTTAACATCCTGTATTGTGAACATTTGTCAATATCACAGGGGGCGCCCGAGTGGCTCAGTCGGTTGAACGTCTGACTTCGGCTCAGGTCCTGATCTCACTCACAGTCGGTGGGTTTGAGCCCCGCATCGGGCTCTGTGCTGACAGCTCAGAGCCTGGAGCCTGTTTTGGATTCTGTGTCTCCCTCTCTCTGCCCCTCCCACACTGACCCTCTGTCTCTCAAAAATGAATAAATGTTAAAAAAATTAAAAAAAATAATAAATCCAGGCTTGTTTCAACTTTTGAATGGCTACCTAATATTTTACTGAGATGTGCAATAACTGAGTAACTATCAGAGTATTGACAACTTTCATGTTTTGGTAAGTAAAAATGAAACCATTCATATACTTGCATACTTTTATTATTCCACTAATTGCCTAGCATTAAAACCATTGTATCAATCAAGGGCAGGACTAATTTAAACAATTTTGATGCTTACTATTACACTACCTTCTAGAAAGATGAACACAAATTTCACCTCCCTTGGTTGTGCAAGGCTATATTTGTTTGCTCACATCTTTACCAACCGCGGATAGTATCATCTTTTAATTTGGTCAACCAAACGAACAATTTATTGCTGGCTGATTCTTTCATATTTGGTAAAATGAACTTTTTCTCTTTGAAATTAATCAATATAAGCATATGAGTGTAAGTGACACTTATAATTATAGATAGAAATGCATTATGAAAAGAGACTCATCATTGATTTGAGTATTTCTTTAGCATATGGTATAATATGCATGTGTTTTATTAAATAATATTTTCTATGATTTTGCTTATAATACCAACTTATTTTTGTATAACTACCACTCTCTCTTAACAGCTTGCAAAAGCTGTAATCTGAATTTATTTCCCAACTCCAGGTTCCGTGACTTTAACTTTGTAGCCTGAAGTCAGCAATAGTCGGAATATTTATACCGCAGAAATCAGAAAAACAACAGATGCTATACATCAATACTTTTTGAACGCCAGTTGACAAACATTCACTGGTCTGGCAGAGTCCCACTCTATTTTACATTCTATAGCTTATAACACAGTTTACTATTTGTAGGGATAAATAAGTCTTCATTACACTTTAAAGAAATGTCCAGGGGCACCTGAGCGGCTCTGTTGGTTAAGCATACGACCAATTTTAGCTCAGGTCACGATCATGGTTTGTGAGCTCGAGCCCCACAGTTGGGCTCTACATTGGTGGTACAGAGCCTACTTGGGATTCTTTCTCTCTCTCTTTCTGTGTGTGTGTGTGTGTGTGTGTGTGTGTGTGTGTGTGTGTCTGTCTGTCCCCTGCTCACACTCTATCAAAGGAAGAAAGAAAGAAAGAAAGAAAGAAAGAAAGAAAGAAAGAGAAACAGAGAAAGAAAGAAAGAAAGAAAGAAAGAAAGAAAGAAAGAAAGAAAACGAAAGAAAGGAAGAAAGGAAGAAAGAAAGAAAAGTCCAGACCGTTCTTATAGCTTTATTTAGTAGATTTATGGGTTACCCACCACGCATTACATATCTGAATTAACTTGTAAGGCTTTTCTCCTTTCCCAAATACCATTCAACTAATAAATATGTGAAAATATGAATTTATTGAGCTCAAACGTAAACAACGGGAACATATAGGGCCAACACTGTGCGAAGTTAAATATTAAATTAAACACTAGGTTTTAAATTTATTATTTAAAATGAAATCTTAAAAACTATATTTTCACATTTATTGAAAGTTACATTTTTTATTATAGCATCATTTTCATTATGTTTATAATAGAAGACTTTTCCACAATCATAATAAATATATATTTCTACTGAACTGGTACAGATACAATATCATGTACTTTATAAGTAATATTTTTACCCCTTCCTTTATTGCATTGGCTAGTACACTAAGAATAATGTCTAGTCAGATTTATAATTGTTTTCTCAGTGGAATTGAAATGTTTAGTATTTAATCTTAATATATTACTCTGAAATGTGCCCCCATTTCTTTTATCGTTGATAAAATGATATGCCTATAATACTGGGTTTTCATTGTATATGAGATTCCACATTTAAATCAAGACATTCGTCTTCAACAATTTCCTACATCACTAAACATGTTAGAATTTCTGCCTGGAGCAACTCTGTTGAAGTTAAAAACAGGTGGTATTGAAACCTGAGAATGGCCCACAGGACCAGTGAGGATTATCTTTCCAATCCGGTCACCATAAAATAAGTATGAGTTAAGTTCTTAATGCAAGAAGTGGAAGATTATCCAGCATGAATGTTCCACAGATAAGAATATGAAATGCTTCTACACGTATTCCATGGCTGAAAGCAATAATTCGGAAGTGACTGAATTCATCCTCTTGGGACTCACACAAAGTCCAGAGCTTCGAGCCCTTCTTTTCGGGATCTTGCTAGTGATCTACTTAATTAGTGTCATAGGTAATCTTGGGTTAATTATGCTAATTTATATCCGTTCTCAGCTTCACACACCCATGTATTCTTTTCTCAGCAATCTAGCTTTTGTTGCTTTTTGCTACACCTCCTCTGTCATCCCTAACACCCTGGTGAACTTCCTCCAAGAAATTAAGAGAATATCCTTACCTGCTTGTGCCACTCAGTTGTGTTGCTTTATCATGTTTGTGGTCTGTGAAGTGTATATGCTCTCAATCATGGCGTATGATAGGTATGTAGCCATTTCTAAACCTTTACTCTATACCGTTAGCATGAACAGAAGGGTCTGTATTCAAATGGTGGTCACTACACATTTGTATGGCTTTTCTGTGGGACTCCTCCAGGCAATTCTGACATTCCACTTACCTTTCTTTCTGTAATTCAAGCATAATAAATCACTTCTACTGTGATGATGTTCCCTGGTTGGTCTGGCCTGCCGTAAAACCCATTATAAAGATATCAAAGAACTGATATTGTTCACACTTGCTGCTTTCAATACCCTTTTCTCTCTCTTTATCGTCCTCATCTCCTGCATAGCCATTCTATTTGCCATTCTGAGGATTAATTCAGCAGAAGGCCGACAAAAGGCATTTTCTACTTGTGCCTCCCACCTGACTTCATCACCATATTTTATGATACCGTCATCTTCATGTATATGCAGCCGAAACAAGCCATTCTCTGGATACTGACAAAATAGCTTCTGTTTTCTATATTGTGATAATCCCCATGATGAATCCTTTGATATTCAGCCTGAGGAACCAGGAAGTCAAAATGCTTTGAAGAGAATTATAGAAAAGGTGTGCTTTACTGTAAAATAAAAGACCTATGGTCTAACTGAAAGCCCTCAGAGTCGGGATGCGAAACAAAAACAAAAACAAAAGAAACAATGTTAAAAAAAAACAGTTATCAGGTGTTCTGCATTAGCATACTATTAGTAACATGCTTTCCTATAGATATAGAGTGTATGATAATTTTCTGATTTTATTTTCTATTATTATGAAAATTATGACTCCCGAAATTATTTAAAGATAAGAAAATAAAATAAATTCAATTGCAAACAGTGGGTTCAATTTTGTTCCGTAGATCATTGAAAATAAATTTCTTTTCCATAGAGGAATTTTTTACTTGAACACTCCAACTCATGGCATTGGTAAAAACCACATCTATTTCAGATCACTAAAGCAATTAAAGTTATTAACATTGCCTAAAAAATACACACGAGCACACACACACACGTACGGGCACATGCATGCACACACACACACACACACACACACACACACACACACGTACATGCACATGCATGCACACACACACGTACTCCCAGTAAGATGAATCTGAAAAAAATTGTTGGTTCTGATGACTTTACAGGGACAATGACATCAATGCTGGTGGAATACTTAACAAAGAGACTAAAAGAGAGGGGAGGCCTGGGCAGCTAAGTCAGTTAAGTCTGACTTCAGCTAAGATCATGATCTCACCATTCCTGAGTTCGATCCCTGAGTCAGGCTCTGTGCTGACAACTTAGAGCCTGGAGCCTGCTTCAGATTCTGTATCTCCCTCTCTCTCTGCCCGCCCCCCCACCCGCTCACACTCTGTCTCTCAAAAATAAAATAAAAGCATAAAAAATAATTTAAAAAAGACTAAAAGAGCAAACTCAAATTTTTGCAAATGAGACAAGTCCTTCAGAGCAGAATAAGGTCTGTGGTTTAAATAGTAATGCTGTGCCAATGTTAACTTGCCTATTTTTATAACAGGACTGTCGTCATTTAAGAATAGCCCTGCTTTTAGTAAATAGAGACAGATAAGTGTATATGAAAATGAAGCATTATGTCTTCAACCGGTTATTAGACAGTTAAGGATAAAAAGTGTGGTAAAATGTTAATATTTGGGGAAATCTGGGTCAAGCACGTACAGGAATTCTTCGTAAAATGTAAGCATCTTTTCTGTAATTCTGAAACTATGTCAAAGTAAAAAGTTAAAATGAAAATAAGACCTCAGAATTTATTATTTAATTTTAGTCTTTAGTTGATTGGTATCTTTTAACACATTTCTCATTTTGGTGTTTCAGTTTCAGATTCTTTGTAAATCTTATAAAACTCTCACTTTGTGCCAATAATACAAACATTTTGATGGAAGTTTATTCATTTTAAGAGTGGGAAGAGAAAACTTTATTAATGACCTTCTGATTTGGAGACCTCTGTATTCTGGCCAAGAGAAAAATTACCCATTAAAGTTACACACAGCTGCCACTTTTAATCAGTCGGCAACAGGCCGTTGCAAAATTTTGTCACATGCAGTACATCGAGGCAGACGAGCCAATTTCATGCTCGTGAATTTATTTCATGCTTCATTTTTTATAAAGTAAACTTCTTGCTCAGAAGCCATGTTGCTCAGAATATTTTAATAGTAAAGACAACACTCCCCTAACTTGCCTGTTTTATCAGAAGCATGGCGCGCAGGAAAGGGAAATCCCTAACCACAATAAGGGTCCATTCTGGTGATGACACACTGTTGTTTCTTCTATGTTTGAAGTGGCTAATAGAACAAGTTTGCCGCTAGAAGCCTGGCTGGCTCCTGTGTGGACATTGTCAAACTGGACACAGAGTTTATTCTGTACTATTGACAGGTTGAGTACCGAGTGGTGCATGTACAGGAATCAGCCAAAGAGAGTACAGGGTCTTTTACTGAGCCAAAGAATGACCACTATCCATCCTGCCATGGCTACCTTATTTAAGAGCGCATCGCATGGGGCGCCTGGGTGGCGCAGTCGGTTAAGCGTCCGACTTCAGCCAGGTCACGATCTCGCGGTCCCTGAGTTCGAGCCCCGCGTCAGGCTCTGGGCTGATGGCTCAGCTGATGGCTCAGAGCCTGGAGCCTGTTTCCGATTCTGTGTCTCCCTCTCTCTCTGCCCCTCCCCCGTTCATGCTCTGTCTCTCTCTGTCCCAAAAATAAATAAACGTTGAAAAAAAAAATTAAAAAAAAAAGAGCGCATCGCATCAGGATGCAGGTGGCTCAGTATAACAATGGACTACATGCTCGGTATTATGTTTATAGTTGCTTGACTATGAAGCAGCTTCTCTGGTAAAAGTAACTTCAGTGACTATTCCATGAACATATAAACCTCCCCGCATCGGTACATTCAGAAAAATCTCTCCCCATATCACTTATCTAGAACTACTTGTGAACTACCATTTATTTTCTTACTTCCAAATCCCTGATCCTCAAGCCAAACTGTTAGCCCCTACTCATGAAGTACAGTCATACTTCTGGATATCCCTTCTGTGGGGAAAGTCAACAACCAAGTGCATTGCTTGGAATTAAGTTCTTACAGGGCGTTTCGCTTCTCCAGTGTCTTTTATGGCTACCCTTGAATAGAGCTATATAACCGTCAAAGAATGTCAAGGGTGTGAAATTTTGTCCCACTTCTAGCCAACAAGTTAGTCTTCTATAGTTCACAGATTCTGGCACAAGACCCAAGACACCAAAGTGACAGAGGACTTTATCACTCATGACTCAGCAAGCTCCATGAATTCTATGTTTGTATCTGTTACCCTTGTCCCCCAAAGTCTCAAGCGGATGTTGTAGAGCAGCCCAGGTTGATGGTGGACACAAAGCAAGAGTATGTCACTGCCGAGAAACCCTGACCTCAGGGTTTTGTGTAGTGTTGTGTAATGTAAAGAAGCCTGCTTAAAATATTCCCCGAAGGGAGAAATTATCTTTAATAAGTTGCACAGTAAAACAAAACTTTCCTCCCCTCAAAGAAAGACATCATTTCTATTTTCCAAAGTTATTTCATACATAAACATGCTCACACAATATTCTGGAATGAAGGGTGTCTGCTTAAAAGAGAGTCAGAAAGAGAGGCGCCTGGGTGACTCAGTCGGTTAAGCGTCCACCTTTGGCTCAGGTCATGATCTCATGCTTCATGAGTTTGAGGCCTGTATCAGGCTCCATGCTGACAGCTCAGAGCCTGGATGCTTTGGATTCTGTCTCCCTCTCTCTCTGCCCTTCCCCGCTTACAGTCCATCTTTCTCTCTCAAAAATAAATAAGCATTAAAAAGTAAAAATAAATAAAAGACAGAAACCTAAGAAACGCATGAAGAATTGTCTGTCTACATCCACCCTTCATTTCTACATGGGCTTGGCTTCTGGACAATTTACCCAAGAATATGTCGTTTCATAGCCAATCTGACAGGGGTTGAAACCAAATATGTTCAAGTTTCCCAAAACAGTTTAATTAAGATAACTCTCAACAGGACTCCAAGAAACAGGATAAGGTCAACCTGTGGTATTAGTCGTGCAACCAGACTTATCAGAATCCCAGACACAGGCAGGTGAACGAACCCCATAAATCACGGTATTTTGAGAAAAGTAGGTGTCTTTCTCCTGACGCTTCTGCAATGACTTGTCCCCTTATCCCAACACATTAATTCAGGTACAGCAGGATGTATTAGTAATTGCATGGACTCCATCTTAACCCATTTGGATAAAGCCTAAGACAAATTTATCAGCAATCGCTATTTGCTTCCACTATTTACGGCCACAAAGAAGGATGTCTTGAATTTACCAGCAGGCTGTCTAATTTACCATTTAAACAGCTAGGCCATCGCCAATAGCCCAAGAACCAGACACATAACATATATACCAAGATTCATCAAGGGAAGTATTATCCAGAATTAGTATCTTGAGCTCTGCTTACTGAGTACAGTAACCTCATCTGTTTTCTGTTCTGCTTAGGTGCTGCTGAGGCTAAACGTCCACCGCAGCCCTGTGGACACAACCGGTTTTCAACTAAAGCACATTTAGTTAGAGAGGTTCATCAGTTTCCATGGCGTGACTACAACAAAGTATCAACTGACCTATGATTGGTGTGCCTTTGGTCTCCTAGAGACTAGAGAGGAAGATGCACATTCTTTCAAATTAATCTTTGCAGTTGTACTGAAATATCAATCATAACCACAATTTGAGACGACTAATTGGGAAATTCATTTTTGTCTGATGGCTTTCAAAAGCTGCTACTAAATAGAAGACCATGAACTGAATGTTTGTTTAAAAAAAAAAAATCTGGGGCGCCTGGGTGGCGCAGTCGGTTAAGCGTCCGACTTCAGCCAGGTCACGATCTCGCGGTCCATGAGTTCGAGCCCCGCGTCAGGCTCTGGGCTGATGGCTCAGAGCCTGGAGCCTGTTTCCGATTCTGTGTCTCCCTCTCTCTCTGCCCCTCCCCCGTTCATGCTCTGTCTCTCTCTGTCTCAAAAATAAATAAACGTTGAAAAAAAATTAAAAAAAAAATCATAATTTTACTATGAAACCAATGTGACACAAATTAAAGCAGAGATAGCAATTAATCAAACTGTTTTCCCAAAAGAGATAATTAAAATGTTCTTCTATCCTAGATTCTTTCATTAACTAATAACCTAGAAAGTGATCTACCATTTCAAAGGAAATAACTTTGCCCCTAAACCCTAAATATAAAATAATTGTCTGCTCTTGAATATATATAATTATATTGTTTTTCAGTGTGTGCTAAACATAATGTAATACCCAAAAAAAGCTTCCTGGGGGACCACACACACATAATAGAAAGTTATCTCATAATATCCAGGTAATTTTAAATTTTACTGGCTTCACAAAGATTTCTTTCGGGTGCACTAGACTGGACTACTTGAGGGTTTGCCGTTGAACTGAATGGCAGTGTATTGAATATTGAAAAATATCAGATCATAGGAAAAATATGTTCTATCTTAGTGAGAAAGCCTTTGGACTTCTATATCTATAGCTTTTATTCACTTAATCATCGAACAGAGTTACTGATCATCTTCCTTGTATTAGATACTATAAAAGGTAGGTGATTCGCTTGGGCACAAAATACAAATATTAGTGCTTAACAATATCAGTTTCAAGTTTAGGATGTGTTACAGACATGTTAGCCGTTGGTTACCATATAGTGTGGCAAGTGCTACAAAGAAGACATCAATGGATGAAAAACCTATATATGGGAAACTCTTACTCTACCCTGAAAAGTCAGGAAAGCCTCCAAGAAGAAGCAGCACAACAGGGTACTGGACGTTTAGTGGGAGGAAAGTCAGACAAAGGGAATGATGGCAAAGGGAAAGTGTTCTGCGCAGAGATTAGAAACGCGTATAAAATTGGGGCACCTGGGTGGCTCACTCAGTCAAGGGTCCGGCTTCCACTCAGGTCATGATCTCATGGCTCTTGGGTTCGAGCTCCGCGGCGGACTCTGTGCTGACAGTTAAGAACCTGGAGCCTGCTTCGGATTCTGTGCCTCCCTCTCTCTCTGCCCCTCACCTCTCTCTCTCTCGCTCGCTCTCAAAAATAAATAGACATTTTTAAACAAGTGTATAAAACTCTGGCTTACATTCGAATAGCAATGGTGGCTTGGAATACCTGTGACATAAACACTATACGAAGAGAACCACAAAAGATGAGCCTGATCTGAGACGTAGGAACCGGGTTTTCAAGAGTTATGTCAGCCATGTGGAAGAAAGGCTTTTACTTTGAGAAGAATAGGAAGACATTGAAGAATTACACCAGGAGAACATAAAAATGAAGTTCGTGTCTATAAAAGTTTACATACACCAAACTGTGAGGAACAGAGAGACACAGGAAAGATTGGAGGCAAGAATAAAAATTCAGGGTCAGTTGTAACCAAATAACAAGTCATTGTGGTTGGATCAAGGAACCGATATCAGTGAAAAGATATGTAAAGTGTGTAAAGTATGAAATAGGTATCAGGGACAAATTGAATATTGGCATGGGAAATAGGAAAGCAAAGTAAAAGATAATTGGTCTGATTTGGAAAACTGAATGGATAATGGCAGTGTTAGCTGAAGATGTAAAATATATACTTCAGGTCTGAGTATTAGGTTCAATGCACAGAGATACCAAGTTATTTTCTACATGTGATACTCTTGATGACCATGTAGAATATATAAGTGGGAATTTCTGGGAGGCATTTAGATGTATATAGAACATAGAAAATAAATGAGGGATAGAAATACATGTTTGTGCTTAAGCAATGTATAGGTGTCTACTGAGAACATAGGATTGGATAAAATCACCGAACAAGAAGGTATAAAAGGGAAAGGCTGAAGGCTTTGATGAAAGCATGAATAATATGTTGTCTAAATAGAAGCAGAGACTCCAAGGTAGAAAATCAGAATGGACAAATAATAAACACAGAGACTGCTCTGTTCGGGAAACCAAAGGTGTATTCAATAGGGGTCAGTGCTATAAAGCTGCCAAGGTAAAAAGAGCTTTATTGGATTTAGGAATAAGGAAGCTAATAGTAAACTTGCTGAGGGGATTCCTTGGTTTAATGGAAAAGGAAGGTAGGTTATATTTGGTTAAGTCATAAATATGATTGAGAAATCAGGGGTAGATGCTTTTCCTAAGGTATATGGTTGAAAAGTGCTAAAGAGGAGAGAAAAAATAAAATAGTAACCAAGATAAAGTTTCCAAGGCGATATTAATCAGAATTTAAGGGGACGAAGTGCTTTTTATATTTTACTATCTTTTACTTGCCTTGACCATCATGTGCATGCAAAGTAACCTGAGACAATGTGGTGATAAAGGAAAATCAAATTAACTTATCCTCTGCTATGCTTGAGAAAGGAGGGGGGATGATTTCAATTCTGCTAGCTAGCGTGCATTCAGAGTCCAGCCTGGGTTTATGGAAGTGTTCTGTAACATTTAGTTGTTCTAAAAGTTGCTTCAGTTCTATTCACCTTGGGCCATTTAGATACCTGAAGAAGGAAGGTAAAATAATGTCTCCGAATCATTGAAAGCTGTTTGAAATTTGGAAAACTATTCTCTTGAAATTTGGCAAATTATTCTCTGGTGTGCATTTTGCCAAAAGACAAAGCCAGAAAAATCACAGTCCTGTTTTTCCTTGAAATCAATATTATGGGTGTATTGAAAAAAAAAAAAGACAATGGATACAAGTAAAAAGAAGAAAATTTAAAGATTATACCAAACAGGATGCCTATAAATAATAGTATTCATATTTTGTTTCTTTCATTTTATATGTTCTGCACTTGATTTCGGTAATTTTTAATATTCTTATAAAATAATGAATTTGTAATAATTTCATGAGATAAACTTAAAACTTAAATCATTTTTATATATGCTGCCAAAGCCACTTACATTCTTTTTTTTTAATGTTTATTTATTTTTGAGAGAAAGACAGAACATGAGTGGGAGAGGGGTAGAGAGAGGGAGACACAGAATCTGTAGCAGGCTCCAGGCTGTGAGCTGTCAGCACAGAGCCCAACACGGGGCTCAAACCCACAAACCAGGAGATCATGACCTGAGCCGAGGTCAGATGCTCAACCAACTGAGCCACCCAGGTGCCCCAAGCCACTTACATTCTTAATGTCCCTTTTTATTTACTTATATTTAAAGAAAAGTAGAACAAAAATTTTGCCATTATCTTGATTATAACATTTTAATTGAAATGCTCTCTTTCTACTTATACAGCTCCCTGGTGAATTTTTGTATCACAGAATTTTTCCTGGACCAAATCCTTCACACTGAAAGCATAAGTGAAATCCACACATAATTCTGAGTGCTTATCAATATTCTTCTTCGGCCGAATTTAACATAACACCCTGATGAGCCAGGACTCTCTTCTCACAATTGAATTGATTATTCCTTAAAAGTAAAGATTATTCAGAGCCTGTGCTCTAGATGAGTTTATTGTAGATTTGTTGTTTATTGTTTATTGTTCATCTCTTTCATGGCAAAAGGCAATCAGTCAGCAGTCACTGAGTTTATTCTCTTGGGCCTCACAGATAATCCAGAGTTTCAGGCCATTCTCTTTTGTGTATTCCTATTGATTTACTCAGTTACTGTCCTGGGTAATCTTGGCTTGATTGTGTTAATCCAAATAAGTCCCCAGCTTCACACACCCATGTATTTTTTCCTCTGTCATCTGGCTTTTGTTGATTTTTATGGTGCCTCCACCATCACTCCAAACACCCTTGCAAACTCGTTACGTGAAATTAAAAGTATGCCATTTTATGCATGTGCCACTCAAGTGTGTTGCTTTATCACATTTTCAGTTTGGGAATTATTAATGCTGTCTGTCATGGCCTATGATCGCTATGTGGCCATCTGCAACCCTTTACTCTACGTCATTCTCATGCCCAGGAAACTCTGCCTCCAAATGGTCACTAGTTCTTATATTTATGGACTCACTGTAGGACTCGTACAAGCAGTGGCTACATTCCACATGTCTTTCTGTGACTCTAATGTGGTCAACCAGTTCTACTGTGATGATGTCCCCTTGATTGCTCTGGCTTGCTCTGATACCCAAGTCAAAGAGTTGATGCTGTGGATCATTGCTGGGTTCAATGTGTTCTTTTCTCTTATCATTGTTCTCATATCCTATGTGTTCATTGTCTTCACCATCTTAAAAATCCATTCTGCCGCAGGAAGACATAAAGCCTTTTCCACCTGTGCTTCTCACCTGTTTTCTATTACCATGTATTATGGGACCCTCAGTTTTATGTACCTGCGCCCCAAGTCAAGCCACTCACTGGATAAAGACAAATTTGCCTCAGTGTTCTATGCAGTGGTGATTCCCATGTTAAACCCATTGATCTACAGCTTGAGGAATCAGGATGTAAAAAAGGCTTTCAAGAAAATCTTTGACAAAGCACATTCTGATAATAGATAATCAATTGTGCTGTTCCTAAAGAAACGCTGGAAATTAGGAACTTTTAAACGAAGGCTTGTACATGGGACAGTGCCAGGAAGTGTAGAAAGCTTTGTCTTCTGAAGCTCAGTTCCCTGACTCTATTTCCTTGAAAATAGGCCTTTCTTGTTTCTGCTTACACATAGTAGACATTTTATAAACGTTTATTTGTTTTACTGTTGAATTCTAAAAAGAGAGATGAAAACAACCCATTCTGTTTTTCCATGAGATGCTTCAACCATAGAGGTGAAGAATAAGGCACCTGAAAATCATAACTTGATCTTATTTCACTATGATATGGGGAATTTTAGGTTGTCTTCACAGACATCAACCATGCACATATGATTGAAAATACCAGGCAAGATATTCCTCCATAGTTGAACCGAAGTGAAAAAATAACAAGGTGTTCGGTTGAAGGGTTTGGGTTTGAAAATGCCTGAAAAGTGACCTTGCTCTTTACTTTAAATGTCCCTGTTGATACGGTTGAACATTTTTCATAAGACCTCATTTTTTTAGAGCAGTTTTAGTTTTACCACAAACTATAGGTCTGAATTTCCTTACCTACAAAGAAGGATGGTTTTGATGTTTTTATGTGTTTTGTACGTGACATGTGAGAATGCATCCATCCGTATAGATACACCCACCAGGAAAAGTGTGGTGAATAGAAACACCACACTTCTCTGCCAAACCTACTTTAAAAATATAAGATTTCATGCAACTCACAAAGTTCTCTAGCACCTCAAAGAACATGTCTGCGCTATGTTCACATTAAGTGCAGAAGGGGAAATAATCATCTGCATGAGAGGTTGCATTCTATATAATTACTGCAACTATCACAATTTCCTTCTAAAGTGGAAAAATAAGAAGATAATATTAAGAAACCAGGGGCTCCTGGGTGGTTTAGTCGGTTAGGCATCTGACTTCAGCTCAGGTCATGATCTCTGTGAGTTCGAACCCCGTGTCGGGCTCTGTGCTGACAGCTCAGAGCCTGGAGCCTGCTTTGGATTCTGTGTCTCCCTCTCTCTGCCCCTCCCCTGTTCATGACTCTGTCTGTCTGTCTGTCTGTCTCTGTCTCTGTCTCTCTCTCTCTCTCAAAAGTAAATAAAGATTTAGAAAAAAGAAACTAATTTAATTGCTTTTTGTGAATATTAAAATGATAAAATCTTACAAATTACTGTTTTCATTAAATTTTATGGCATGATCCTATAACATTCATTGAATAAATTATAGGCACACATAAATAACCTTATAACTTAAGATTATTTCTATCTGCGTTTATTTATTTTTTTGGGGGACAGGGAGAGACAGAGCATGAACGGGGGAGGGGCAGAGAGAGAGAGGGAGACACAGAATCGGAAACAGGCTCCAGGCTCTGAGCCATCAGCCCAGAGCCTGACGCGGGGCTCGAACTCACGGACCGTGAGATCGTGACCTGGCTGAAGTCGGACGCTTAACCGACTGCGCCACCCAGGCGCCCCAAGATTATTTCTATCTGAACAAATGTGCAGGTACACTGAACTTATTAATTCATTTAATAACATAATTTCTTATAAACAAATACTTCCCATTATATTTAAAAATCAGAGGGGGCGCCTGGGTGGCTCAGTCGGTTAAGCATCCGACTTCAGCTCAGGTCATCGCGGTCTGTGGGTTCGAGCCTCACGTCGGGCTCTGTGCTGACAGCTCAGAGCCTGGAGCCTGTTTCGGATTCTGTGTCTCCCTCTTTCTCTGACCCTCCCTTGTTCATGCTCTCTCTCTCTCTCTCTCTCTCTGTCTCAAAAATAAATAAATGTTAAAACAAAATTTAAAAATCAGATAATGACCATTTAAGATTAGATCATCTGTATTGCAGTATCTTTCTTAACATCTACAATGTTAAGAAAGAAAAATGCAAATAAACTTATATTTGCATTTAGAATTGTCATATTACTAGTGATGTGAACTTAGGCACTTTAAATAAAACTGAGACCCAGAAGTAAACCCTCAGACATTTCTTAGGTTTATTTTATTGTATTAGGTAGGAGTGCTTGATTCAGTGCCTGGAAGCTAGTAGAAACCTGACCAGGCTTTGTCCTTCTTTCTTCAAGACTGATAAGCTTTTGAGAGCTCGGTGAATTAATCTTTAATTATATACAACAAACATTTATATAACAAACATATACATACCACTTGTTATCACAGGATATTTTTGTAAGCACTTCATAAATATTAACTCGTTTCATCTTTAAAACAAACCAATTAGTAGGGTCCTCTTATTTTCTAGAATTAGAAACGGAGTCACACAGTTTAAGCCGATTGTCCAAGGGGTCGTAGTTAATAAAGGATAGGCTTGGCATTCAAGCTCAGGCAGCCTTCCTTCCAGAATAGTTCTACCAAAGACACGCTGCTACCTTTGCTTGAGCTACACAAAGGTGTGTTTGAGGGTGTATTTGAACATAATTTCAGTGGACTGTCAAGGCTGCAGTGGCCTGAACCAGACTCTTTGGATCATGCTGACTTCCCAGAATTGGCCTGGGTTCTTGTAGAAAAAGTCAAGGTTAGCTGAACTACAGTCACATTTTTAGTTGATTGGGAAAGAATTACAAGAAATATCAGGAGGAGGAAGTTTGGATTTATTTACCCTCTTGTATTAAATTAAGCATTCGTTATGCTTATTTTCTTAACTTTAACAGCTTTAAGGTTTCACAACTTTTATCCAAGGCTTTCCTTGAGGCATCTTTAACCTCTTTGTTCCTTAGACTATAGATCAGGGGGTTCAACATCGGGATCACCACCGTGTAAAATACAGACGCCATTTTGTCCGTGTCCAGGGAGTGATTTGATTTGGGCTGTAGGTACATAAAGATCAAGGTGCCATAGAAAATAGTGACAGTCACCATATGGGAGCCACAGGTGGACATGGCCTTGCGTCGCCCCTGAGTAGAGCGGATCCTTAAGATGGCAGCAATGATAAAGATGTAGGAGGTGAGAACAATGGAAGAGGAGCAGATCATATCAAAACCAGCAAAGGCAAAGATCAGAATTTCCTTCACGTGTGTGTCTGAGCAGGACAGAGCCAAGAGAGGAAGGTCATCACAGTAGAAATGGTTAATTACATTGGGGCCACAGTAAGTTAGATGGAAGGTGATAATGGTATGGAATAGGGCAACCAGAAAGCTGTATATATATGGAACTGCCACTAATTGAATGCAGAGTCTTTTTGACATCAGGGTTGAATAGTGCAGGGGACTACAGATGGCCACGTAGCGATCATAGGCCATAGAAGCCAACAGGAAACACTCGGTGATCATGAAGGTGAGAAAGCAGCCCAGTTGTGTTGCACAAGCATAGAAAGGAATAGTGTTGATTTCCACAACAAAATTCACCATCATCTTTGGTGTGATAGCAGAGGAGTAGCAAAGGTCAACAAAGGCCAAGTGACTGAGGAAATAGTACATAGGCGAGTGGAGTCGAGCATCAATCCTGATTAAAGTTATCAACCCCAGGTTGCCCAGCACTGTGACCAGATAGATGATGAAAAACACCACAAAGCATGGGGCCTGAAGCTCTGGCTGGTCTGTGATTCCCTGGAGAATGAATTCAGTGACGTGGGTGATATTGGTCTCAGCCATTTATTTAAGTGAATTTTACTGATTTCACTCCCAGTTGAAGAATAAAAATGGCACTTCTCATGGCCCCTGCCAATGTTGGCAAAAGGTGATCGCTGGTGTCTTCTTGCCTTGAATCGTGTTGTCTTGTGGGCAGAAAGTACACCTTATATCTTGGATAACATGCAGAGGACTCTTGGCTCAGGGAGAGGAGTCCTTTACTCTCACAATAGCCTTCTTAAATGTTGTTTTGCCTTGTAATTTTAGAAAATATGGAAGGGTGCTGGTTAAAATTGTAATGCTACCTGAAAGAAAACACTTGAGACAATAAACACTAACATTTCAGCATTTTTGCTGCCCCTATCTTTTCTCTGTATTTATAAATATGGCAGCACAAAAATGTGTAACTCATAAATGAAGCTATTTTAACTTTTTTCAACATATTTGCATGTTTCCACAGGCTTAAAAAACATCAAAATAATCTACTATGACTTACTTGCTTTCCTATATTCCTTCCTTCACTTACATAGGCTAAGTACTTGAGGCTGTAGAAACTAGAAGAAAATTAATCAGAAATATAGAAGAAACATGCAATTTTATTTGTATAGCAATTAGGGACTCATTATTTTTTTTCCAGTTCAAAATTCACAACATTCTAATGTTTGTTGTCCAAAGAATTAACATTAATTAAGTAGTCTATCATATAACTTGTTAAACTACAGGGATATAGCCATCTTTCCCCATAAACATGTGTCTGTATACTCCAAGGGCTTAAAATATCAAAGCACTTACTCTAGTAGGTTCTAGACATATCAACAACATAGCCTAAGGAAATAATCAGCGACAAGCAGAGTTTAATAGAAACATATATAGCTAGGTGGAGTTCTTAATGCATGCTTCAGAATAATTGCAACTCTTTCTAGTTCTACCAGCCTTAAAAAGAGGGCTAATCTCATTAAGCTCAATATTAGCCTATTTGAATTTAGTTTTGTCCTTTGCTCTATATTCTACAGAATATAACTACAAAATATTAATAAAGAAAGGCACTTGAGAAATTCATCATGTCTACTGCCTTCATATTTCAAATTTTATTTTTTTCTACTGTTATTATGTACCTGCTGCCACTGAAGGCTGTTCTTATCAGACATTCTATTTTTTGTCATACATGAATTAACTTATGCCAGTCTCTTGCTAATGCTATGATGAAGGTTCTATCCCAACATCCCTGATTGACATTTGCAAAAACCCAGGCTTATGGCTGTGGTCAGAGTAGGTGGTATAATGTGAGTGTGGCTGGGTTTGTTTGAAAGCAGAGCCCAGGGGGTGCCTGGGTGGCTCAGTAGGTTAAGCAGAGGACTCTTGATGTCGACTCAGGTCATGATCTCATGGTTGGAGAGATCAAGCCCCGTGTTGGGCTCTGTGCTGACAGTGTGGAGTCTGCTTGGGATTCTCCCCCCTCCCCCTTTCTCTGCCCCACTTCTCATTCACATGCATGCATGTGCTCTCTTCCTTTCTCTCTCTTTCAAAATAAATATAAACTTAAAAAAAAAAAAAGCAGAGCCCACATTCCTAATTATCATGCTACGCTGCCCAAAGTGCATGGCTTGCTCTTTTAGCTTTAATCACTAGGATCGAATTTTAAATCTGGAAGACGTATTCATTTTTCTGTAATATCAAACAAAATGTTTCAAACTTGGAGAAGACAAATACGAAAGTGGTATTTTTTTTTTTTTTTTGAAGAGTCCTGGGCTTTCTATATAGTTTGCCAAAGTAAAATTGCAGGAGTCTGAGCTTTGAAAAAGTTATCAAGTAATGCTGTCCATTCTGCTAAATAACTGTTTCATTCAAGAATATTCAGAATTAAGACCTCTCTTACTTGCTTATAGGGCTTGAACGCATTGAACATTTTCTCACAAAGTCTTTTATTTCAATTCCATATGTGAAGTTATAATGTCAAACTTAATTGAAAATAATTATAAGACTGCCATGAGATGTATAAGTAAAGGAGACCTTCACTGAAAAAAATGGTGTCAGAGGAAAAGACCCATTTATAATTTGATAATATTTTACATAAAACAGCAAAGTCCATCTGTGCATTAGAATTTCTTATATCATTGCTTTTATTAACTTGAGGATTTGTGGTGGTTACAAGGTGCATGTCAAACAAAATCAGAGGGAACCTTTTGAGAAGAAAAATGCATCAATTAAAGCATTAAATATGGTGGTTATTTACTATTAATCAGAATATTTATGCACCACATTACTGCTAGAAGAACAAAGTTTACAGTGGAGGTGCCTATTAAGGAGTTTTGGATTCCTAACTCAAGAAACTTAAATCACCTAGAAATAAAATTACTTATAAGCATCTGTTAAAGTTCTCATAAAATCCAGCATTTATGATTTTGTATCTACCTTAGAACTCTATGGGTTATTTTATCAATCCCCCTAATTTTTCAAAAGTAATTATTTTTCTCATAGCTTCCAATTACTCTCAGTAGGTTGTTCTGAAGCGACCACTATTTCAAAGTATTGCTAATATTTCTGTCATTTCCACATCTCTGGAATAGGGAAGTCCTCAAAATCATTGACGTATTTCACCTAAAGATTTATTTAAGAAGCATTGTTGTTTCTTGTTTCATTGCATCCTTCCTGAAGTGGGTTTTTCCTGGAACTTTACGGCACATTGGAAACGCCTATGAAGTTTTTAACTCAATGTCCCGGTTCCCCCCACCAATTTAACCAGAACATTTGGGCCGTACCCAGGCATCAGCATTTGCAAAGCCCCCTGGGTGGTTCCAATGTACAGACATGTTTGGGAATAAGTAGCCTGAAGAGCGAATTTGTTAGAATGGCCAGCAGAGATCAACCATTCTTTGAAACTTAGTTTTACTTCTCTTTTGGGTTTGTTTGCCTGACCTATGGCTGAATTAGTTTGAATACTAATGACTCCACCAATGCAGTGGAATTCAAATTGGAGTATGGCTGTTTCTACTGACATGAAAAGACTCACCAAGGGTTATGTGGACAAGAATACTTTGAAGAAAATTAATTTACAGTTCCTCCATTTTTTTTTATCTGTTCCTTTCCAAATATCATTTGCCTGAGAAGACACTCGTACTCTTGGTTTTTGTTTGTATCGTCCCTTTTCAAAACCCACACTTCTCACACTTGACAAATGAAAGGCATATCTCTCACCCATCTGGAATCCTATTATGTTTCCTGGCTCCAACATTTGGTCATTTAGATGATTCTTTTCAGATCAACCTATAAATATACCCCTGGTTCATTAATAAATTCAATTTCAAATGAAAATTAAATATATATTGAATAATTATCCACCAACAATGGACGTATATAGATGATTTTAATCATTTAATTGTGATAATAACTCAAATAAAAATATTTTACCACAATAACATATAGAAGCTATAGAATCTATTATTACAAAAATTAAATTCTAATCAGTGTGTGTATATTTGAATTTCAGAGAAGCAAAGCGAAGTAACCAGGGAAATAGTTACATTATAAAATATAATAAAATACATTATTATGGTGAAATTGAGTGGACAAATGAATTGAAAGAGAAAAAAAAAAAGAAATGCTCTATTCTCTCTAATTGTACAAAGGAGTCTCTGTGTTTTCAATGGATGATGACAATTATTGATTACAATAATATGACACTATTTTTAATGAATTTAACTTTATATAGACATATATATGTATGTATGTAAAAATTCATATATATAAATATATAATGCCAATATTTATAATATAAAATTATCTTTTGTACTTATTTAAACTATTGGTGAAACATTTTAGGTGTTTACTTAACTATATATAATGAGGCAAATACTTGTTATTTTTAGTTATTTGAGTACGAAGATTAATCAGTAATAATCATTTTTATTTCTTTCTGGTAGTTGACTACTTTGTTAACAACTAGCAACTTCATTTATTTGATTCTCCATCATCTGTCTTTGTAGATTCTATTTTGCCCATCCGGTTTCTCAAAACACCGTTGCAAAACAAATTAAATATTTCCTTTATACTAATTCTTAAAGGCTTTGCCTTGCTTATTAAGGATTAGAGATGTATCTCTGACGTTCTACAGGCTTTGGCAATTAACATAATGGCAAGCTTTGCACAGAGAAAGTGTGAAAAGAAGAAGGAAATAGTTATTGGGAAACATCTTCTTTCCTATCCACAGCTCTATTAGTCAATAAATTGACTTGATTTACTCGGTGTCTCATCTTATCCAGGTCCTGCTCCCTGCTTTATAAGGGTCTGTATAGCTTTTCCAAGCCAAGCATCCTTCATCCTTCACCAAGCTTGGTTTCCTCCCCAGAGGTGACCATCTTACAAAGGCACACTGCACACCATCAGTGTACTGGGCATACAGTTGTACAGATTGGAGACATTGTGACTTCTTTAGCCATAAGATGCTCCCTCTGTGTATCCCAAAACACGTACAACTGACATGACACGACATGAAAAAGGGTGAGGAAGCACTTGGTGTGAGTCTGCCTGCCTTAAAGCCCAGCTTGAGGCCAAACACCTCTTCTAAGAAAGAATATTAGAAAAATGAAATACCAGGGGCACCTGGTTAAGCCAGGTTAAAGGTCTGACTTTGGTTCAGGTCACGATCTCACAGTTCCTGGGTTCCAGCCCGGAGTCAGTCTCTGTGCTGACAGCTCAGAGCCCAGAGCCTGCTTCAGATCCTGTCTCCCTCTCTCTCTCTGCCCTTCCCCCACTCACGTCCTGTCTTTCTCAAAAACAAATACACATTAAAAAAATTTAAAGTCAAATGAAATACTAGTGGATTTCTATTTTATTTCAGGTTTCAAAATTACAGTGAGTATCCATTCTTTATTTAAAAGGGAAATTTTTACCATATATCTGGTGTTTTCCAAGAATAGAAAAACACTGTTACCATTACTTCAGTTTAGAAACATTCCTGGTCACCCAGTCTTATGAGAGAATTTTAGACAGGAGAGCCACCTGCCTTTGTATCTCTCCTCGGTTGGCCATATAACAACTAGCTTTTACGAGTACTGCTGTCGAGGAGAAGGTGGTTCTAGATGACCTGGATAACTCAATATGAGGTCATTTAAGGAGTGTGTGTGTGAGAGAGAGAGACAGAGAGAGAGAAGGGAGACAGAGAGGGGGCAAGAGGGAAGGGCAGGGAGTTAGAGACAAAGTAGTATTTTAAGTACAAGTAGACATCTTTTAGAAAGTACTGGCAAACAGAGTATGGAACTAAGAAATGTAGTTAGGATGTTATAGGTGTTATCTCTAAAAGCATACTGATTCTGGGGCACCTGCATGGCTCAGGGTCGGTTAAGCATCCTACTCTTGATTTGGGCTCAGGTCATCATCTTGTTGTTCATGAGTTCCAGCTGCATGTCTGGCTCTGCATTGACAGTGAGGAGCCTGCTTGGGATTCTTTCTCTCTCTCTCTCTTTCTGCCTCTCTCTCTCTAAAAATAAATAAATAAACTTAAAAAAAATATATTGAAAGCAGATGGATTCCATCAAATGCCACAGCTTGCAAAGGGGAGAGTTTCCTAACGGGAAGCTAGGTTATGGGTGGAAGGTTGGCAATTCGCTCCATGTACAAATTCCATGACTCACCTGCTTAGCCATGATCCTGGCTCTTAGTGAGCTCATTCTGAAAGTGTTTGGGTGATTTACTAGTTCCTGGATCCCTTCGGGTTTAAATTTGATCCTCTAGAGATATCAGAAAGCTGCAGTATTTATTTTCCTATTTTTCTCAAATTAAGATAAGCTGGACAAATTATATTGAGGAGTTAAAAAATGTTTAATTATCTGTATTCCTGAAGGAACAATTTCCATGAAGGTAAAGGTAGACTATACTACTAGAAACAACACAAAAAGACTGTAACCTTGGTTCATTTGAATAAAAATTCAAGTTTTTTGAGAGGAAAACATCAACCCTTAAATCCTGAGTAACTCACTTATGAGACCTTGGACAATGTCCAAATTCTTTCTAAGCCTCAATTTCCTTAATTGTAACATTCAGTAAAAATGGTCCATATTTTATGATTTTGTGAGTATTGAATAAATTAATGTATGGGAAGGACTCAGTAAACTCTATGGTAAATATTAAGTGTTCAAAAGATATTTCCTTTGAAAAGTAAGAGGAGACAAAGAAATAAATGACACCAAAATAACCCAAAAACCTACCTAAAAACTAGAACTGCTTTCACCATAGTTTCAGATTTTGTCTTTGTGAATCTATACAAGAAGGGAAATGTGTTTTTATGAATGGTGAAATTCAGTTTCTCACCAAATTTCAAACTAGAAAGCCATTTTCAAGTCTAATATACATCATATGTTACTAGATACATGTGTGCGTAATACAAAACTCATAGCAGAAGCCAAAACCACTGGAAAATCTGCCTGCTGCTTCCAATTTGCCCCAATCATTTGCCCCTTCCAATCCAGCTTTGCCCCCCACCACTGAAGCCCGTTCTTTGTAGCTTGTCTGCCTATCATCTCACTGGTAAATATAACGGACGCTTTTCAACTCTGTCGGATTTCCTCTGAAATCTGAAAACGTTGTATATGGTCTCACTCCTTGTCATTTGTTAAGCCACACTTTTTTTTTCAGCTTTGTTTCTTTTTTTAATCATGGTAAAAGCACTTTTATATAAGATCAAACCCCATAACAACATATAACTGCACAATACAGCACTGTCAGCTATAGACAAAATGTTGTACAGCAGAACTCTAGAACTTATTCATCTTACATAATTGACCTTTTCTATCCTTTAGCAATCAACTCTTATCTCCCCCACCCCCCTCCTTGGAAACCACCATTCTACTCTTTCTATGAGTCTGACTATGTCAGATACCTCATATCTAACATATGAAGAATAGAATAATGCGGTACTCGTCCTTCTGTAACTGGCTTATTACTCTTAGCATAATGTCCTCCAGGCTCATTCATGTTGGCACATATGCCGAATTCCCTTCTTTATTAAGGCTGTATGATATCCCATGGTAGATCCATGCCACATTTTCTTTATTCATCACCCATCAGTGGGCATTCAAGTTGTTGCCACCATGTGACTACTGTGAATAATGATGCAAGGAACATGAGGACTCAGATATCTCTTGCAGATATTGATTTCAATTTTGGGGGAATACATATCCAGAAGTGAGACTGATGAATGATATAGTAGTTCTATTCCCACTTTTTGAGGAACCTCTATAATGTGGTCAAGAGCAGCGATACCATTTTGTATTCCTACCAATCATATACAAGGCAATTTCTCCGCATCCTTACCAGCACCAACCTTTGCTTGCAATTTCTCAAGGCTTTACAATGAATTATTTGCATCATCCTTGATACAAATATTTGAGGCCATCTAATTTGACATGATCATTTAAACAGATGAGGAAACTAAGGCTCCTCGACCTTGAGTAATTCTGTCTCTCAGCTTCCCCCTAAGAGCAAATAAAAGAGCATCACAGTCGTCATTAACAATAACATCCACAAACTTCTATTTAAGGTCACTTTTATTGCTCCAGACACCACTCTGTGTGTGTGTGTGTGTGTGTGTGTGTGTGTGTGACATATTTTATAAATATATTTTTATGTATTATATATAATTATATATAGCAGTACATTTACTTTTCACAACAATCCTGCGACATAAGGGCTGTTATTATTCCCATTTTAGAATGAGGAAACCAAACTACAGAGATTGAGCACCTTGCTCAAGGTCACCCGCTGAGTAAGTGGGAAAGCCGTGTTTTGACTGCCTGTAGAGTCGTAACCACTAACTGACACTCCTCTTCCTTCCCTTCTCTGCTCTAAACACAACCAGATTGACTGCATCTCCCAGTCATGGGTGAGGGCTGGCTCTAACTGGATGCAGCCAAAAGGGAGTTGTGACAAGAGGTGAGACTGCACCAGGAGAGGAAGGGCAGGGCACTTGTCCCCTGCCCCTGCTCTCTCCTCGCTTTGGCACCATGTCTCAGACAGCAGATCAACCCTCTGTCCGGCTCCCTCCAGGAGCCCCACATCCACAACCTTGATCCCATCAGGCTCCTACGTCTCCCTATGTCCCTTCAGACCTTTCGGTGGTGATGAGGTGGCACTGTTGTTAGGCTCTAGGCGCCTCACTAATCTTTCCTTATTGACGTCTCTTCATTTGAATTACATGGGTTGGTTCTCAAGATTCTGATCAACAATTCTCTAACTGCATTGCAATCAGGCTCATTTTGTGGTTGTTGTTTTTGAAAACTAAATGCTTTGGGAATTTGTTAGGAAGCAAGATCACGTCTATTTATTTAAGTGAGAGTGGGTACATTCTAAGACCTTTGGAAAAATCAAACACTTTGGCCAGGACTTAAAGAACAGACACGATTACCATTCCTAGAAATAGGGAAATGATCTGTGAGGTGCATGGATCTTTACTATCTGCTTAAGATATGAACTCTTTGCATTTTATCCATGTAATCAAAATTGTTTATCTTAAGTGAGATCTGTGTAGATATGAGGAAGAAAAAACATCTCTTGACAACTGCCAGGTGGGCCCTGATCTGGTACTAAAAGTTAAGCTGTACTATCATATCAATAATATTATTGATAATAATATTGCTAATAAATTAATATCAGTAATACCAATAATATCACAGAACACTAACATGAGAAAAGTTTACTTGGTAACAGTAATGAAGCAAGACAAAAACAGGGTCACTCAGTAATAGTGTCAGAGATCTAGACAAAATCAAGAACACTGTCTAGACCACAAAAATGGTCCAACATTCTTTTCCTCTGGCTACTGTAAGGGACTGTTGCTTCATTACCAATTAAAGCTTTATCCCTACTCCAATCTGTCCGTGTTCTATATAGGAACCATTAGCGTATCAAATCATAAAAACGTGTCACTCCATGACAATACACAATCCAGAGTGCCACCATGCTTTCTTGAACCCTACTCTAAATAACCTCATAGGATGCAATCCCACAACAAGCTTGATTCCCGTGGTGTACAACGTCCGTTGTTAAAACACACAAAAGTAACACAACTTTGACCAGAGATTGTTCCTGGTGATCTTTGCCTGGAGCACACTGACAGATGAAATGGAGTGAATTCTGGGATTTATTTATTTGGAACTAAAGATTTATTTATTTGGAAATAAAGATGTATTTATTTCCAAATAACTTTGGGGGCTAATGTATGAGGTAAGTAAGAAGTATGGATAACATATACCTGACCATTGGGCACTTGGGTGGCTCAGTCAGTTAAGCGGCTGACTTTGACTCAGGTAATGATCTCATGGTTGGTGAGTTCAAGCCCCATATTGGCCTCGCAAAGCCCACTTCAGATCCTCTGTCCCCTCTCTCTACCCGCCCCCACTCTCTCTCTCTCAAAAATAAACATTTCATGTATATATATATATGTATACCTTATCATGAATGGAGACACTGAAGCTGGACAATTGTTATTGGGGTAAGGATTATTGTACCAAATCTTCTAATTCTGTATATGTTTGAAAATGTCCATAATAAAAATGGTTATTAATAATAATTAGTCCATTTACTGAAAGGAGAAAAATGTTTTAAAAATTGTAAGTAGTCATGTTAGTTGGGAGGGTTAAAACATCAGTACACATCTATTAAAAATATCATCATAGGGGTGCCTGGGTGGCTCAGTTGGCTAAGCTTCCAACTCTTGATTTCAGCTCAGGTCATGATCTGAAGTTCATGGGCTTGAGCCCCTTATGGGGCTCTGCACTGAGAGCATCTAACCAGCTTGAGATTCTCTCCATCCCTCTGTCTATCCCTCCCCCACTCACTCTCTCTCTCTTTGAAGTATCATCACGGAGGCCAACAAATCTGTATAATGGAAATACAGCAGACATAGATTTTTTTTTTAATAAAGAAATAAAAAAATGTTTCACAAATAATGTGATCAGCAAAACCCAAGGAAATCAGTGAATCATAACGATAAAATTTCACCAGAAATAGCACCTTTATATACTAGAAATGTGAAAAACACAATGGGAAAAGATCTATGAACAATATTGTGAGGTGTATTGTATATGTGTGTATTAGACTAATACATACATTAAAAATATTCAAATAAAAAATCACTAAGGAAATACAATTTTTGCCTTAGAAATAATAATAATCTCCGATGTTGTTTCTTTTCTCTTAGATCATTTTTTCCAATAGTTCCATTATTTACTAAAAATTATTAAAATTATTTATTTCTTATATTATTTTATTTTCCAAGTAGCTTAGAGTCCAATGAGAGAGACAGACATGGAAAATGTATATTATAATGTAGTATGAAAAATACAATAGTGACCTAAAGAAGAAACAGAGTATCTTGGAAAATGATCATTCAACATTCTTCCCCCTTTGGGGAGAATCAGGTAAAGAGAAAATTGTGAATTGCCTGAAGATTTTACCGAGATGTTAACTGTGACGTTGTACTAGGAAGGTGAGAAGGTATTAGCCATTACAGAGAGGAAAAGCTGTGGGAAAGTATTTCAGTGACGCAGGATATGCAGAGACAAGATGTGCAGCCACAGTCAAAGAAGGAGAGGCATTTTATAGTGGAGGGTGAGAGAGAAAAAGCAGGAGAAATTAGAAAAGACAGCCAGGGCCATGAACACAGAACATTGTAGATCATACTAAACAGTTTTGCCTAAACCTCATAATAGAAATGATAGAAATGCCTTCTATACAAGATTGATATATCAGATGCATTTCAAAAGCTCCCTCAAAAAAAAAAAAACATAATGGCTTAACATTATGGAATTACATGCAATGAATTTGAAAGAGACTGATATGTAGAAACATTAAAGCTTGTGGAATTTGAAATAAATAAAAAAGAAAACTACATGTTGCAGCTGATGTGTATACCTTGAAAAATGAGAGAATTTAGGAGTGTGATTGATAGTTTACTATTCCCTGGGAGTGATGCAAAATCCATTGTTTGAGTGAGATTCTTGTTTGGGGGAGAATAAGAATTTCTTTTTGATCACTATGTATGTGGACCTTTTTAGTACCTTGCCAGGCACATAATAAGCACCAACAAATTCTCGTCACTGTTATTATTATGATCATTATCATGCTACTCATAACCATTGCAACATCACCAACTTGCAGTTTGCAAAGCAATTTAATAGCCATTATGAGTGAACGCCCCAAAGTAGCCCTGTGCAACAAGTTAGTATTTTCATTTCTTAATTTAGGCTCAGAATTTATTTCCTTCCCAAGAGCACACAGGTAGGTAGTAGAAGGGCCTGTGTGCAAACCTAGATCTGGTTTCACATCCCCTTTTCTTCCCCCTACACTACTTCATCTCCCAGAGGAGGGTGGTTTAAGGTAGAGGAAATGGCCATCCCTGAGGAATCAGATGATTAATTTCACACACTCACACTAAACTGTAGATTCATTCATCCTAAGCTGAAACCTTAAGTTTGCTGAGGTGGGTTTCAATTAAAACGTCCTCATGAAAAAGCTGAAAACCTAGTCATTTTAATAAGGCCCCTTGAAACTGATTAGCAAGTAGTCTACTTGAAGCAATGCCCGTAGGGAATTGATTGCAACGAAGAGTTTTATAATAAGACACAGAGAGACAGTTTCATCATCAACGCTGAAGCAAACTCTGACTTGGTTTTTTTTCTTAATGACCACCAATTATTGAATTAAAATCACCAGATGAACAATGGTGGTGACAGAAGCTGACATTTTTCTTGACTTCTCAGATATGCAGAACCTTTGTAGCCTGAGTAAAAATGGAAATGCTAACTAATCACTTTCATATTCTGTAGTAGGGAGGGCGATAGGCCCTCTAGAACTTCTCGATCCTGTCAAGATACTGCATAGTCACCAGGAATATGTAACTTGGAAACATAATCAGTAATGGAAATCGTTCAAGTTCCGTGTCAAACTATTACTTTTTTCACAATTACCATTTTGACATGTGCTGTGACCAGACAGTCCTGCTAGAATGCACTGAAGGAAAATAATGGCCATTAAATCCTTCAGTGAACAAAGAAAGCCAAAAGAGTACGCGAGGTAAAAGCCTACTCAAAAGAAGATAGAAATATGAAATAGAAAACATGCATACTAACGGTGAAGTGTGGGATATGACACACGGGCACACTTGGGATGCAAGTGACCGTCTCTGAGCTGCAATAATTAGGTGAAGCCTTGGTTTCTGCAAACCTTCTGAATGTGCATTATAGGCTGAGCTATGAGAAGATACTCAGGGCTATGTCTGATCATTTTCTAGAAACAGAACAGGACCCAAAAACCTCATCACAATGCAAACATTATATTAAAAGGTATCAAACTGTCACTCCACGAAAAACAAATAAACGTGCTTGGAGGAAGAAATCAAATTTGCGCTTTAAAAGTACCAGGCAAGGGGCACCCGGGTGGTTCAGTTGGTTAAGTATCTGACTCTTGAATTTGGCTCAGGTCATGATCCCAGGGTCATGGGATTGAGCCCGAGGGCGCTGAGGGTGGAGGCTGCTTAAGACCCTCTCTCTGTCTCTCTCTCTCTCTCTCTTTCTCTTTGCTCCTCTCTCCCCTCTTGCACACATGCATGCTCTCTCTCTAAAAAATAAAAAATAATAAAAAATACAAGTATCAGGGGAATAACAGCATAAGTGTGTGTATTTAAATAAAAACTGAAAAAAAAATGAAAGATATGTGGAAGATTATTTATTAAGTGCCAAACTGGGTAAAGAAAAAAAAAGCCTTACGTAAATTGAGTTAGGGATTTAAAATACAAGGAAAAAAGAACCAAACAGAAGTCTTGTTTTAGCTGTTTTTTCTTTTTCTGTAGTTCCTGACAAAAATGGGGACCTAATAAAGTATTATTGAACAATATAAATAAATCTCTTGGAAAATTTTTGGCAACTTGACTCCAGAAGTGGCAAGCTTATAATTTTAAAATGGTGTTTCCTCTTTTATTATATTTATTTAATCATTATATTGAATAATGGATCTTATTGGTAAGTAATTGGATTTTACTCTGGTAAGATATAAATTTCTAATATTTAAATATTATTAAATATTTAAAATATTAATGACTAATTTACATTTTACCAATGATTAAATAAGTAAATATAGAGTAAAACCTCGATCTGTGAGCACAATTTGTTCCAGAAACATGCTTATAATCCAAAGCACTTGTATATCAAAGAGAATTTCGAGAACCATTGGCTCAATTGTGATCATGTGACATTCGGCATCACGTACTACTTGTATCACATGACATCGCTTATTTATCAAATTAAAATTTATTAGAAACGTTAGCTTGTCCTGCAGAATACTTGCAGGTGCAATTCAAGGTTTTAATCCATATTTGCTTAATCATAAAAGAGAAAACACCATTTTTAAGGAGTGAATCAGGCAAAGTGATATATAGATATAGATATAGATATATGTAATTATTAATGTTAGTGCAGAAACAATACAGCAGTGTTGGGAATCAAATTTGTTGAGTCTCTACTTAGTATCAGGAACTACAGATAAAGAGACCCGAATCTGCCCACACAATAAATAACAAAGAGATGACAAACTAACCAAGTAAAAATATTGTGATACATGATATTGAAAAAAATAAAGTAAATTGAAGAAAGGCAGCAGTAGTCGTGTCAATGTTTATAAAGCACATATGCTAATCCAAACACGATTTTAGGTCTTTTCACACTTTTATTCATTTAATTCTCAAGCAGCAGTTGAGGCAACTACTATTACCATTACATTTATTTATTTGTTTGGGGAGAGAAAGAATCCCAAGCAGGCTCCACACTGTCAGTTCAGAGCCCTACACAGGGCTCAAACTCAGGAACCATAAGACCATGATCCGAGCCAAAATTAAGAGTCAGACGCTTAACCGACTGAATTACCCAGGCATCCCACTATTTTTGTTTCAAAGATGATGAAAACAAGACCCAGGATGTTACATGACCAAGTACTATAATGACAGATTGAAGAGTTTAAGACCCAGATAATCTGGTTCCAGTGTTCTCACACTTTACCACTGTGAAGGAGTGGAGGAGTAAGGCATCTAAAAGCACTGTAATACTGGAATAAAAACAAATTCCTAAGGCTGGTGTGACCTGGGGTATTCCAAGCCAGTGTGGACAGAAAGATGGGAAGGGGATATAGGGATTAACATAGCTGAGGTTCAGAAAGCCAACAACGGCCAGATCATTCCTAGTCTTGCACACCCTTGTAAGAATTTTGGATTTTACTCCAGGTGAAATGGGCAACCATTGCGGGATTATGTGCCAGGGAGTGAAAGCGCGTGGGGTAGTATTTAGAATAATTACTGTGTTGAAACACAACTGTAGAGGGAAAGGATGATGGATGAGATGATGGAAGGGCAGAGTAACACAGTGGTTGGTAAAAAGATGCTGGATACATTGAATGTAACAGCAACCAGAATTCCTATCAGATTGGAGTAGGATAGGAGCGAGAGGAGTCAAGGGTCACTCCAAGGATTTTTGCCTGGAGCAGCTAGAGAGAGAGAGAGAGAGAGAGAGAGAGAGAGAGAGAGAGTTGAAATAAGAAGAGCTATAGAGGAGAAGTCTTGTGGTGGAACTCAGTTTTGGACAATAAACCCAAGATGCTTGTACACATCCAAGTAAAGATGTCAAGTAGGCTGCTGAATGCGGGAATCTAGAAATCAGAGGAGTGTACTGGGGTGAAGACTCACACTGGGAGTCACTGACATACGGACACTCTTAGATGGAATAAGGCTGAGTGAAATTGGCAAGTAAAGGAAAATGTATAGATATAAACAGACAAAATGGCAAAGAACTGAACTTGTGACTTGCCAACACAGAGAGGTGAAGGTGACAAGGAGGAACCAACCAGCCAGAGAAAGAACATCCAGGAGGAATATCAGAGGATATGGGAAACCAAGTGAAGAAAGGTAATCCAGGAATCATCAATTTGGCAAATATTGTTGATAAAAGTTGTTAACTACATAATATACTCTTGTTAAGGGGATTTTGGAAAGAATAACGGGGTGAAAGTCTACTGGAATGATTTGGAGAGAAGTAGGAGGATATAAATTGCAGGCAATGTGTAAACACAAACAGCTTTCTAAGGAACACTGCCAGGAAAAAGAAAAAAAAAAAAAAGCAGCAATAAGCAAAAAGTTTTAAACTAGACATATCCTGTTATTCAGCATTTCTATTTTTTATCATTCTACCCTAAAATACTGGATCATTCTAAACAAATTTTGAATAAAAGAATTATTATTTTACTAATTAAAAATCATAAACTGTATAAATAGGAAGTGTTATTTATATATAGCAGAAAACATGTTTTGGGAAGAAATTTGAATAGTATGTAAAATCCTGATGCACTGCTGGTAAAAAATGGTAATTATATGTAGTAAATTGTCATGCACTCTATGAGTCCAATTTAGTAAAATACATAAAAATATAAAGAAAAAAGTAAAGCAAAGTCTCCCTAAACTTGAAGAACAGTTACCTCTGGTAGATGATATATATTTATATGTGACATTTTCTTTTATTAAAAAAACATTTTTAATGTTTATTTATTTTTGAGAGAGAGAAAGGGAGAGAGAGAGAGAGAGAGAGAGCGAGCATGAGTGGGGGAGGGGCAGAGAGAGAGGGAGACAGAATCCGAAGCAGGCTCCAGGTTCTGAGCTGTCAGTGCAGAACCCCATGAGGGGCTTGAACCCATGAACCATGAGATCATGACCTGAGCCAAAGTCAGCCCCTTAACCAACTGAGCCCCCCAGACACCCCGACGTGTTTATTTTTGTATTTGTCTGTATATCTTCCTACATATAAAATTTCACAATCAGCATATATATGCATGTACTTTATATTATGCAAAAGATTTTCTTTTTTCTTTTTTTTTCAAAGAAAGTATATATGAAATATTTTTGATAGGTTTCTAAAACTCTAAGGTCTTTACTATAATCAGACACTGGTTGATTTTATTTCATTGTTTTAGTAAATAAAATGATATTTTCAACTTGTAAATTAATAAGAAAGACATGGATTATTCAATTAAATAACATCAGGGCAATTAGCTATTTGGACAACCTATTAGCTCAGGTTCTTGCCTCAGGTCATCAACTAATTAATGCTACATGACCTTAAAAAATTAAATGTCAACTCCCCAAAATATAAATAAAGAGGGTTTGTTATTATTTCAATGCCTATGCTCAGCAAAGCAAAAATAAACAGAATTGTTTGCTTAAACACTTAAAACATCTGGGTGTAAAACACATTCAGTTAGATAAGACAAATGATTAAATCAGGATCCCTCTAAGGTCACAGGGACAGGAAGGGACAATTATAAATAAATGATGAAAACATTTCGGAAATGGTGGTGAGCTTTCAACTGCTTGCCATTGGTTTTGATTTTCTTTGTTTTGTTTATACAAATTAGATTGGACATAGGTAACCAAAGACTAGTGATTTCACGGTGAGATCATTCTAGTGTGAATATGAACTAATGCTAACTTTGTTTTTATGGACTAATCTTTTTCTAATTAGAACTTTCTAATCGTAGTTGTCCCCTGGAGGGTCAGTGACCCTAGGGCAGTCATGTCTGGGGAAAACTGGGAATTAACTCTCTAGGGAAAAAAGACCGTTGTCTAAAGGCCTATATCATACATTCACATACCCTTCCTATCTGAGCATCATTGAAAGGAGGCTTCTGCGAAAACCCTCAGGGGAAGATTTTTTTCTACAACTAGGTAGGTTAAATAGGTACAGTTGGTCATTTGCACAGACTTCCTTCCCCAAGTCATCCAGTTTTCCCCACTAAAAAGAAAGTGGATGACCCTATCTAATTCTGCTCCAACTGGATGAAGCTGGCATTTATACACAAGAATGAGTGAAATAACCCTCCTAACACTCCCAAAATAAATTTATTTATTTATTTATCCCCCTCAATAGCTCCCTGAGACTCAGGCTTTCTTTAAAAGAAAACATGTTTTATCTGCTGATAAAATGTCAGAAGCCAGTGCCTGTAGAAGAAAAGCATTTGTGGGTGAAAATTGCCTTTCTCTTAGGAGAAAAAAAAATGCGTATCAAAAAGACATTCATAAGTGAAGGTAATACATAAAAACGGGAGTGGACCTTTTCAAAATTTGAAATCGATGGAAGTGTGGGTTTTGAAGGTCCCCCCCCTTTTTTTTAATGGATGTACAAGGAAAGAAAATCAGCCTGATTCCAGTATATGTGTGCAAAGAAAAGTAACCCAATACCAAAACTTACACCTCTCAAACATCAAAGGCATCCCATGTCTCGAAGTGGGGAATGCTGACCATATCTGTCCACATCTGTACTTTCTCTTTTCCTTTTTTTAAAATTTGTTTCTTTGTTTGTTTGTTTGTTTATGGAGGGAGGGGTTGTGCAAGGAGAAAGGGAGAGAGAGAATCCCAAGCAGGCCCTGCAATGCGGGCTCCATCTCATGAACCATGAGATCATGTCCTGAGCCAAAATCAAGAGTTGGATGCTAATCGACTGAGCCACCCAGGTGCCCTTTCCACTTTCCCTTTTGTTCCACATCTAGAACAGGGAACTCTAGCACTAAGAGCTGTGGTAAGACGCCAGATCAGAAAGGCAAGCCAATTCAAAAATTCTATCCAAAAACACCTCTCACAAGGTGAGTTTTGCTTCTATGGAGGAGAAAGTAAATGGATGAGACAGAAAACTGTTTTCATGTCAGATTTTATGTATGAAGGCATGTATGTGTTGTGTGTGCTTGTAGGCATACATATATATGTGTTTATCTATATCTGTACACATTACATATATGTCTGTATGAATGCATATATGTATTTGTGTGTATATATGCGTGTATGCATACATATACATTTAATTTGGAGAATGTATTAGGTATCATTTACAATATTAAGCTGAATTAATAAATGAAGAAGATATAATTTGAAAGGCTATTTTTCTGACCACTCATACAAAACTGTTAAAAAAAAAAAAAGCTTCTCTTGGGTTAATGTGTTTGCGGAGGAAAGGAGATTATTCTATTTCCACACTTTTGTGTGTTTTAGCTTCAGAATGTACAGTTCATTGAGGTGAAATATGAGAAGAAATAAACACATCCCATTTCAAATCTCCTTTCTAGCTATCATAATTTTATGAGAACAAAAATTGAAGACCCATTAGAATTAAAGAATCTTATTTCTTTGTATGTGACTCGTCTATGGTTATCATAACCTATGTGGTGTGGTTATTGGGAGTTATATGCCTCTTTCCACCTCTGAGACTGTGAATGCTAACTTTAATTTTTGGAAGAAAGTGAAAGATAAAAAATTCTCACCATATTAAATACATACCTACATACATACATACATATAATTTTTTCTTTGTTATTTTTACTATATAGCCATCAATTGATTTTTTTTATTGGCCCTCATTCTTTGGCCTCATAAAATTATGATAGCTAGAAAGGAGAGTTTGAAATGGGATGTGTTTACTTGTTCTCATATTCCACCTCAATGAACTATAATTTCTGAAGCTAAAACATAACAGTTGGCATCTGGTGACAATTCCTTCACCTAATAACTTGTCTCTGACTCTATTTTGTCTTTTTTCAGCAGCCAAGAGACTGGAATAAATGGTTGAAAGGAATAACACCAGGGTGACAGAATTCATTCTTTTGGGCTTTTCTGTCCATAGAGAGATTGAAATCACTCTCTTTTTTCTCATTTCAGTAGTATATACTCTAACTTTGGTAGGGAACCTTGGGATGATTTCATTAATACGATTGGATTCTCGACTTCACACACCCATGTACTTTTTTCTCAGCAATCTGGCCTTTGTAGACCTCTGTTACTCTTCATCAATAGCCCCCAAGTTCCTGCAGACCCTCCTGACCAAGCACAGGTCTATATCTTTCTATGCATGTGCAACACAGTTGGGCTTTTTCCTGAACTTCTTGATTTCAGAGATGCTCCTTCTTGCAGTGATGGCTTATGACTGCGATGTGGCCATCTGCAATCCTCTTCTCTACGTGGTGAGCATGTCCCCAAAAGTGTGTATGCAACTAGTAACAGGCCCCTACTCATACAGCTTTTCTGTTGCTTTGCTCCACACAGCCGTTACTTTCCACCTGATTTATTGTGGCCCAAATATCATCAATCACTTTTATTGTGATGATGTCCCTTTGATGGCCCTCACCTGCTCAGACACCAGTCTCAAAGAAATCTTGATTTTCATCTTTGCGGGTTTCAACATGATCAGCTCTTTGACCACTGTTCTTATTTCTTGCTTATACATCGTGGCTGCCATCTTGAAAATCCAATCTACAGAAGGAAGGTTCAGAGCTTTCTCAACCTGTGCGTCTCATCTGACTGCTGTGACTATATTCTGTGGGACTCTGATCTTCATGTATCTGCAGCCAAAATCAAACCATTCCCTTGACACAGACAAAATGGCCTCTGTGTTCTACACAATTGTAATTCCTATGCTGAACCCAATGATCTATAGCTTGAGGAACAAAGAGGTGAAAAATGCCTTGAGGAAGTTAATTGACAAATGTTATATCCTGCTTCTAACAAACTTTAAAAAATGACTCGGGGCAGTGTCTGACTTGGGGTACTGCCACATGTAGATAGATATATTGTTTTTATAATATTTTCAGTCTTTTGATGGAGTAAGTTCATTTTTATCATCCTTTATGGGAGTGAAATTATTTTGTACATGAATTCTGTTTTTAATACCGTTTTTACTAAGATGAAATATTTAAAGGAGTAGAATTTAGACTTCTAGTAAATTCCAACTGTTTAGGTGTAGGACGCTGAGAGCCCTTCCTGTTCCACTGATAGTAAGAATCAACAGTTTCTTTCAAAAGTGTTTCTGCTTTGTATGCTGGTGGAGGACCGAGAAAGGGGCAAGGAAGGGGGTGAAGTAAATTTTTTGTCCATCCCCATGTCATTTTGTGCAAAAGCCTGTTCCCAGCTGTATCTGGTCTGCTAACCATCACTCCTCACTCTGCCTCTGACTACCTCTAGTTCACTACTGGTCATTCCCTGGTATGACCCAATTATCATGCCCTTTGAAAAGATGCCATTTTTTGCTATGTAAATCTGTGGATCAAGAGTACCTTTTAGAAAGCTATACTCCCCTTGGTAACCCTATCAAAGCAAAAATGTAGACCTATCCCGAAATTCCCTAAGCAAAGCTGTACTTTCCAAAGTTTCTCTGAAGTTTTGGGGATATGGAGACTTTACAAAGTGCTGGGGGACAGGCAGGGGTAGCTTAAAACAACATGATAATTATGGTTGTTGTCACATTTCAAGAATATAGCTCTATGTTGGGTTAATTATGTATAAAGCAAAATAATCCAAAACCACTTAAACTGTCAACTGTAATGTCATAGATTTGTGTTTTTGTTTTTCACTCAAAAATTCAAATGTATAATGTGTACTGTCTGCTTCATATTGTGAGCTAAAACAAACACATTCCCTGCCTGATAGGGCTGAACAGTCTGGTAGAGGAGACAAACGTCAATCAAATAACTACAAAAACAAACGTTTACTTTTGATATGAGTTCGGCTCAGAGGGAGTCAAAGGATCAGAAAAAAAAGGTGATTAAGTCCATTAATGGGCAACCAAGGCAAAATTCCAGCAGCATGAGCAACTAGCCATAAGCGCCTTGAGAGGTCTGTTGAGTGTGGGAGCATTGTATTCATGTTCTCCTTGGAAAATAAGGGCACATGTAGGATAAGAAGGTCCCAGTAGGGAAAACAAGTATTCTAAGCCTGTTAAAAAGAAATAAAGGACAAATGATCAGTCCTGATTGTTTTTGGCGAAGCCCACCAGACTCCAGTACAAAAATCTCTTCCACTTTGCTAGTCTGCCAGTATGTTATGACATGTTTGGGTCTGGCTCAGACATATAGTTTAGGCTTTCATTCCGGCATGCTCGATACCCAGGATTTGGTGGGATGAATTTATCTTCTACAATGTATCGCTCTCGTCCGTCCGATACAACCCCCATAACTACTCTGAATGGTGGTGGCGGCGGGGGGGGGGGGGGAGTGGAGTGAATGAATGAGTGAGTAAACAAAAGAAGCGCAGTATAGACTGCTTTCCTACCTACAAAAGCCCTGTCCCCTCTGAAAATCTCCTTCACAGAGGCGGAATGTGACAACAGTCGTTGCGCTAGTAGACCTACCCCATAAGCACAGTACCTGGGAGTGATCACATGACTGAAGATAAGCCAATCAGATGTCTTTCAAGGGACTTTGACATAATTCTGTAATTCCAGTGAGAGTCAACTGATCACTTAATCTTAGGTTAAGTGAATTCTGGAGCTGGGGTTGCCAGTGTGACTTCCCCATGCACTGAGAAACAGAAAAGTGGTCTGTAGAGAAAGAAAAATAAGAAATCCAAACAAGAGAAATCTTTGTTCTTATCTTTCAAGGCCCAAGTACTTGTTTTTTGTGAAACCTGGTTACATTCTCTGCTCTTGAGTTTCATAAAATACCATGGTGATTTTACTTAAAAACAAAACACACTTCCTTGTTATTTATTTTTATTAAGATACTTTGGGTGGTTTCTGTGGCTTTAAACTGAAACAATTTTTTTTATAAGTGTTAATTCCTAACCTTGGGAGTTTCCTTGGTGAAATCTGAAACTGGCCCCATTACACAAGGGCAAAAAGAGACCAAAGAAAGAGGCAGAGCACCTCAGATTGGTAGGTGTCAGTTTTATACAAGGAAACTTACATGTGAGGCTTGTCTTGGGTGGCCATAAGACAAGTAAATGTCCACTGTCACCTGCCAGAATCTTAAAAGTTTATGTGAAGGCCTTAATGGGTTTCAGTCATGTATATGTTGAGATGGTCTTCAACAACAACTCGCTCTTTCCAGTCTGTATCCTTGAAAATGATTCCTACTGTGGGAGAACATTCCAAGGACAGGAGAAGGAGTGAGGAGCCTCCCATTGCCCAGGTCCACCTCAATGATCAACTGGCAGTCGTGTCCTCTCAATGACCTCCCCCATTTATTCTAAATAAATCAGTCTGCTGAATTATAAGACTGTGCCCTTCTGACCTATGTACTGTAGCATGTGTTAGAATGGATCTAATGGCCCAGGCAATATATTTTGTTCATTCAATAATGAAGTTAGGAACAATTAACGGTGAATAAAGTGAACAAACAACAAACAAAATGAAGTTCGTTATCAAATGAACAAAATAAAGCCAAGGTAACATATGAGTGCTTACCTTCCATGAGCTGATTCCCCTTTTTATTCTCTGTCATCCTTATTTTCATCTGAAGAGCCTTGCGATTCAAAACAAGGCATGACCAGAAATCAAAATCTGTCAGCCTTCAAGCTACAGAATCTTAGTAAACAATAGTTACTTTCTGGACTATTATGGGCTTCAAACCTGTTTTACCATTTGTAACTAGGTGACATTGGATAATATCTCTGACTTCTATCAAACGGGCTTCTCAGAACCTTAAGATGAAAAGTTGCTTTAACATTTTTAAGTTCTGACTTCATGGTGCTTATGAAACTCAGAAACTCAGAGCTGGTTTTGTCCTAAGGCAGATGTCCTAAGGCATTGTTCATTGAACAATGTGGGAAGCATACTGGATACCTGAGTTCTTTCCAGTGCTGTTCGAATATTATATGACTAAAATTAAAGAATGGTATAACTACAGATTTACTGGATTTTGTCTTATTTGAACAACTTAAAAAAAAAGAAATCGGTGATAACAAGATTAACTTAAGTTATCCCAAGTTATCTTAGTACAGATTTCATAGTTTAGACTTGAGATTTACGTGAAAATATCAATACTGTCATATTAAGGTACATGTTTTTAAAATTACTTTTATATTTGCCTCATACAACCCAACACCATTATTAAAACGGCCATAATGTGTTCTAAGTGACTGTAAATGGTACAGATTCTGGAGAGAAAGCAATAAATTAGAATTATGACTTTCAAACTCTTAAACTTTTGGAAGGAGGATGCGACAGCCGAGAAATTAATCTTGGGAATTAGGACTCTCAATTGTCAAGGGCAAGAACTCAACGGAGGGAGATATCTTTGTTGTTGGTTTCATTTTAGTTGTTATAATATTAAATAGCTAAAATCTTGTACAGTGAACTGGAGAGTGGGAGAGAACTCATAACAACGAGAGAGTCTTTTTTTTTTTTTATTTTTTTACCACAAGCAGTAAGAGCTCAACCTGAGACTGGCAATGTGAGGAGAATTTAAAGGTGAGTGAATCATTGCGAAGAAGCTGCCCCATCCTCTGGGTAGCATACCAGATTCGGGTGAGGTTGCTACAAAAACACACAGCTACTGAGGCTAAGTTCAGTGAGTTTGAAGCGCTCCCAGAGCAGAAACGATGATAGCTTACCTTCCCAGGGTAGAGCCTGGGAGACTAAAAAAAGCCTCATAGAAAAACCAGAGTTCCAACACGGCAGCAACAAAACATAGAGTTTTTTCAGTCCACCTTAACAAAGTACCACAACCTAAGTGGCTTAAAACAATAACAATTTATTTCTTACCGTTCTGGAGCCTAAAGTCTGAAATCAAGGTATCGGCAGGGCCTTGCTCCCAGGAAGTTCTGAGGGAGGATCTGTTCTTGCCTCTTGCTTCTTCTAGTAGCCCAGTGTTTCTTGACTTGTGGCCGCATCACTCCAATCTCTGCCTCTCTTCATATGGCCATCTTCTGTCTATGCCTGTGTCTGTATTTCCTTCTTATAAGGATACCAGTCATACCGGATTAAGGGTCCACCCTACTCCAAGGTGACCGTATCTTAACTAATTATATATGCAGTGACCCTATCTGCAAATGTTATTCTGAGGTACCTAGGATTAGGACAGCAACATATATTTTGGGGGAACACAATTCAATCCACAGTAAGTAACAGTATGTGTTGGCTAAAATGACTGATGGAAGATCACTCAGTCTATACCTACAAACACAGGGCAGATGAAACAGCTGAGAATTCCTGGGCCCAAGAAAGAAACTTGTATATGAAAATGCCAGGGGAGAAAAGTGGCCTAGAAGCTGGAACAAAATGGATTTATAACCAACTAAAGTGACCATTGGAGGCCGTGACAAGTCCAAGGACTCATCAAGCAGTGAGGGAAAGAGGATACAACCTAATATCTAAGGCAGCGGGGTTAAGTTTTTGCTTTTTTCTGGTTAGGATAGAGGACCAGATGTACTTCACCCAATACCAGAATATGCAAGAATCTTAGGAGACTCAATTATCTTCAAAGGAAAAATTTCCCTAGGAAGTAGTAATAGGCAGAGATGAGACACTAAAGATCATGTTTCTGGAAAGTATTATTGGAACACTTGGAGAGAGGCTTAGGATACTGACTAAGTTGTATAACTAGTAAACCCTCAAAATAACAAAAGGATTTTAGTCTTTTCTCTGGCAATTGTGTGAATCAGGGGTTTGAGTAAGGCAATTATTCCCTGAATATAGGGCTTCTATGTCTGGCTGTGGAGCAACCATTTCAGTGGCAACGTTTTTGAGTGCGAAGGGAGAGGAAAAAATTCAGGTCTGGTGGCTTTGACCTTGAAAAGATGACCCTTAGGTTTTGCACATAAATTTCTACTGACGGCTCATTGGTAAAATTGATAACACGGTTGCATACCTGGCTAATAAGGAAAGATGGAAACTGTGGTCAAGAGTTTTCTAGATGCCAAGAGTTTTATTCCTACAACACAGAATAAAGCAGTAGGGATATGCCTGTCATAAAGATCACAGAAAATATGGTCTTAGAATATTGTCGACATCTGTGAAAGTTGTTCCTGGAGCAGCCCTCATTTTTGTACTTGACACAAATTCCTTTTGGAAGCAAAACCGGGTGGTCTAAAATATAAAGCCAAAAACAAAGAAACAAAAACCCTTTATTGACATGGTTTCTGGTGCCAACGAATGGAACTCTTTCCTCCTGTTCAGAATCTAATGTTACCAAAGAGAACTCCACGACCCCTGCCATCTGCCTTTCCTCCAATCCATTCTGAAGGACAGTGGCCCGTGGTTGATTAGTAAGTTAGCCCAAGTAATAATACTCTCTTCTGTGCTTGAATTAGTCCATGTTGGTGGCGGTATTACCACAGCTATATGTTATTGCTCATTCTGAGAGTCCACCTGTGCACGTTCGATTGTGCACACCTTTTAATTGGATTAGCACTTACAGAAGAATAATCTCACTCACCAGGAATCGTTTATATTTCCCATTTTCCTCTACGCTGGTAAATCAGCAAAGTTGTCAAAGGTAGACAGAATCTATTCTACCTGCAGCCAGAATGGAATATAGACTAAGTAGGCTATAGGTGCATCAATCAAGATAAATTGAATAGTGAGCTTTTGAGGATGTTTAACCAGGTCCAGTGGGGTACCATTTTAAATGCTATTGATCAAGTTTGAATGCACGCTTCGTGCAATAGCATTTGGTTAAACAGTGCTTTGGTATGACTGATCCATCTAGGCACTGAAACCTTGACTTAAGCTGCTAAATACAGAGCCAAAGAATGTAATATTAGTGGCAAGAAACTAGGATCCAGCAATAATTCCAAATCATAGCAACCAAAGATTTAATAGGACAAAATCTAGAGGCCAAAAGTCAGATTGTATATGTCAGAATATTCACACCGTCTCTTTTTTCCATTATGACTAGGGACACAAAACTCCTTTTTTATAAGTATTCACCCTTTTCACATCAGGATATTTATATCAGATCCCAAACTAAGGAGTAGAGTTAGAGTAATTGAAACAGCTTAGGGAAGCAGGAACATTGTTAGCTATCAAACAACCCATACCTGAGGACAGACCTTATGATTGTACTGAGACACGGGTTGAAGATCGTGAATGCAATTCCATTTGCAAAAGTCCATGTATGGGGCGCCCGGGTGGCTCAGTCGGTTAAGCGGCCGACTTCGGCTCAGGTCATGATCTCGTGGTCCGTGAGTTCGAGCCCCACGTCGGGCTCTGTGCTGACAGCTCAGAGCCTGGAGCCTGTTTCAGATTCTGTGTCTCCCTCTCTCTGACCCTCCCCTGTTCATGCTCTGTCTCTCTCTGCCTCAAAAAAAAAAAAAAAAGTCCATGTATCCATAAACATTATAGAACACTTTTTTTTTTTTTTTTTTTTGGTAAATCAGGGACCACTAACATCCTGAAGGTCATGAAAAAGACATGAATTCTTACTCTTTTTCTTATGAAATTATAAATTTCATATGAAACATAGGTGGAGAAGCATGTGTATGGAGAAAAAACCCTAGGAAATCATGTTTGACTCTAATAAGGGCACATGCAAATTAACTTATAATTAATTAACTTATCAACTTATTTACGAGTTCCTCCAATGACTACACTTAACCCAATTTTATATACACTGTGAATTACACCAATATGTCAGTTTGTCAGATGGTTGTAAACACAAAATAAAGCAGGTTCAGCAGTTAGAGTCCATTCATGGAGTAAAACATCACCTTGTTAGATTGGACCTTTTCTTGTATATAAGAGTCACCTTTAGAAAATCCTTGTTGCATTGGGACTTTTGTGCCTGGACATTTATAACAGGTAGCAACATACCACAACAAATATTTTTTGGCAGCTTCACTGCCCCACATTTGCCTTGGCAATTGCTTTGTTGACTGCCTCTCTCACATCCTTGTTCCTCAGACTGTAGATCATGGGATTCAGCATGGGAATCACTGTGGTATAGAACACGGCCACCATTTTCCCCTGCTCCACGGACTCTTCAGTGGGACGCCTGAGGTACATGAATATGAGAGTCCCATAAAACAGGGTCACAGCTGTCAAGTGGGACCCACAGGTGGAGAATGCCTTCTTCCTGCCCTCAGCAGAGCGCATCCGTAGCACGGTGACTACAATGAGGGTGTAGGATGTGAGGACCACAGAGAGAGAATATGTGAAGTTTATTCCAGCAATAACAATCATCGTGTATTCTTTGATGTGGACCCCCCCACAGGCAATCTTGATGAGAGGAGGGTCTGCACAATAGAAGTGGTTGATTTCAAAGTTTCCACAGAAGTACAATCCATATGTCCAGAGGGTACATATTAGGCTAACAGAGAATCCATAGACATAAGGCACAGAGATAAGTCGAACACAGACAATCCTGGACATTCTACTGCCATAAAGCAAAGGCTTGCAGATGGCCATGTAGCGATCAAAGGCCATCACTGCCAAGATATAGACCTCCACATGGACAAGGGCAATGAAAAAGTAGCACTGCACCAAACACCCCACATAGGAAATAGTTTTTGTCTCTGATAATAAATTTTCCAGCATTTTGGGGGTGACATTGGAAGAGAACCACACATCGACAAAAGACAAATGGCTCAAGAAAAAGTACATAGGGCTCTGAAGCTGAGGACTGATGCTGATCAGAATGATCATACCAACGTTCCCTACAAGAGTGATCGTGTAAACTACTAGGAATATCACAAAAAAGAGAACTTGAAATTCCTGACGACTGGCCAAGCCCAGAAGAACGAATTCTGTCACATCCGTGAAATTTGGCATTGCCTTAACACAGAGCCAGTCTGTAGTGCCTATGGAGAGGAAAAAAAAAATGAATAGATCTGTTTTTTTCTTGAAACTTTTGAGTCATATATATCTTTATTCTAATTCAAATCATTTAAAAATCAATGCAAATATTGTGCCATGTGCAAGATAAGAATATGAAGGCATCATCAGTCCCTGTGGTAGATCTTATAGGTAATGGCCGTCAATATTCGTTAGTTCTTTATCAGTAAAATAGACAACTACCTACATTGGTATCATATATTATTAAAAATGGAAATTTATATTTTGCCAGAGCAGTATAATAATGTTAAAATCACAAGGCACATATATGATTCAAGTCAGACAGAAGGTTGTCAGGGAATGGCTAAAGCCTATTCAACTTACAAAGTTACACATTGGTGTTACAATCTAGCTACTGACATATTTGCCCTACCTTATGTCAGCATATGATTTATGCTTGCAACATATGAAATTCCTGGTTATATTTTATTTTGTTTGGCTAAACACTGTGCTTGTCTGAGTGCTATTAAATTTATTTAAATTTATTTAAATTCTATTAAAATTCTGTCAACAGATAAATATCATGAAGTGAGGTTTAGGTGACATGTTATTTCAGATTCCACTGGTTTTCAGAACAAAGCAATTCGACACCTTCTTATTCATTTTTCACAGTTAATGTTATCACAGGGGAAAGTTTCCCCAAATATTTTTCCCATTTACTACACTTGCCCAGCTTACGTCTCTCAACAAGTAAAAACTTGCCATAAGTTCTCAAGGATGTATCTGTAGGCTTAACACCATCTTGGGAGTTTAAGCTCCCCATAGTAATAATGGTTTGAAGGGCATATTACTAGTTTACCAATGGACCTTTGCTTATAATTGCCTATCCTAATTTATTCGCAAACATCAAAGCCAATTACATGGCTGATATATTTGTCATATCTAGAAGAATTCTAAATTCTGGAAATCTGAGGGTGAACGAGAAGTACAAGATTCTGGCTTGTCTCGTACTTTATTCTCATTGAAAAGGAGTAAGCAATACACAAAGATACCAGCAAGAGACTCCAGGGAGTGGACGTGCTGTGACAAAAGTGCCGCATGCTAGGGAGATAAGAAGTAAGAGGAGGCAGGGCACAGACATAGAGAGTGAGCAGAGATTTCTCTGAGGAGGTGACTTCTGAGTTGGTGAGGAACAGTGTGGAAATATTAAAGATGAAGGGCATGAAGTGCAAAAGCTCAGAAAGAGAAGTATTTGCTTGGCATGTTGAAAAAGGGTGTTGCTAGAGACATCCTTTTATATATTGAAAAAATGTACAAGCTCTGTGATCACAGTATGGCCCCTGCTATTAGTAACAGGATAAATTTACGTGTGTTACTCTCTAAGAACTATTTCTTGCTCTTAAAAGGTTTAATACTGGAATTAAAGATGCTATGGATTGGGCACATAACATAATAAGCATCGAAGGGTTTCTAATTATTAATTTTATGTTTAATTTAATTTAATGTCTTTTGACAGAGAGAGCGTCCATGAGAGGGAGGGATGGGCAGAAGGAGAGAGAGAGAGAGAGAGAGAGAGAGAATTTTAAGCAGTCTCCACACTCAGTGCAGAGCCCAATGTGGTGCTCGATCTCATGACGCTGAGATCATGACCTGAGCAAAAATCAAGAGGCAGACAACCAACTGAGCCACCCAAGCACCCTGATAAGCACCAAAGTTTTAATTCTCAGTCTCCCCTTACTATGTATTCCATGATTGTAACTCATCTTTTGTACCTTTCGAGTGTGAAAATACTGAGTCAGATGACAGCTGCAGACTGGTTGGGGACTAGAGGTAAAGGCAGGGATTTCCCTATGTAAAAACTCCTGACCCTACTTGATGTACCTATGATTCTCTAATAAACAGAGTCAACTTGTGTTAATGGTCCTAGTATCTTTCTTGAAGTATAAAACACAGGGGCACCTGGATGGCTCAGTCAGTTAAGTGTCCATCTCTTGATTTGGGCTCAGTTCATGACCTCACAGTTGGTGGGTTCAAGCCCCACATCGGGCTGGACTCTGTGCTGACAGCAGGGAGCCTGCTTGGGATTCTCTCTGTCCCTCTCTCTCTCTCTCTCTCTCTCTACTTCTCCCCTGCTCTCTCTCTCTGTCTCTCTCTGTCTCAAAAATAAATAAAAAGTAAACATTAAAAGTAAAGTATAAAACATGTAAAAAAGCATCAAGTTATCTAAGATGCATAAATTAATACTACTTCTCCAATTTTTAGTCCCTGCCTGTGTGTGCATTTCTTCTCCTCTGAGCAAAATCATCAGCTCTGTGGTTGTAATTGCCCAGCTTGGATGTTACATATAACTAATACTCAGGAATGTTCACACTTACCATTTTTTTTTTACGGTGCTGTGATCTCCAAGTCAGCTTTATAGAATACATTACAGTATTCTAATATTATAAAAACTCTTCAAGACAGATTCTTCTAGAGACAACAGTCTCAGCTTTATAACATCAGTAAGAATAGCGAACTGTTACCAAGTGCTTACCAAACCTTTTGCATGCAAAGGTCCTATGAGACGGGTTCTATCAGCAACATCACTTTGCAATGAGGAAACCAAAGCACCGAGACTGAGTACATCTCCCTGGTCAGACAACCACTAACTGACCAGATTAGGATGCAAAACCATGAATTTAACTCCAGTGTTGTCCCCTCAATGACCTTATATTGCTGCCTCTTCGATGACCTATTCTATTATCTTATTTCTTTACATTTAAAAGTTAGCTTGATTATCCTTCAAGACATAACCAAGTTATCCTTTTAACGGCCCATCCTCGATAAACTAGAAGAACTTTGTATGACCCTGGAGCAGACTGAACCACAAAGATAGCAGACCATGGACTGCTTCTTTCTCCTCCTCAAAGTTTGAGCGATCCCACAGATCTGGGATGAGATGATCAAATGACTTCAAAAAAAAGCCAGTTGATTGCACAAGTGCATCATCTGTCAGAACAACTGAGACGATAAAGTGTGTAGTTTACCAAAAAAAAAAAAAAAAATGTATTAACCTTTTAGGAATTTCCCATGAAGAAAGACAATAGAGGTATAGTTACAAGCCGAATCATTCCCACTGACACGATATTCTCACCTCCATTCAAATACTTTTTAAAACCACAGTGCGAAGGAGGCACCTGCGTGGCAACTAAGCATCCGACTCTTGATTTCCGCTCTGGACATGATCTCATGGTTCCTGAGATCGAGCTCTGTGTTCAGCTCTCTGCTATTGTAGAGACTGCTTGGGCGTCTCTCTCTTTCTCTGTCTGCCTTCCCGCCCCCCCGCAAAATATCAATCAATCAATCAATCAATCAATAAATGCACAAGCAAGCAAGCGAACAAACTTTAAAAATTAAAAATAAATACAACAACAATGGGAAAATCAATGGTACTTGTAGAGAAGAGTGAATGGGTAAAAAATGAGAATGAAATGTTATAAATCCCCATTGTAATGAGCTCCCTATGATGTTTTGAATGGATAGAGATCAGAATATTTCCCCATAATATAATTTCAAAAAATAAAGTACCGTGATAACAAATAAGTCTGCAAAGAAAGTCTCAGTGGTATGTTCAAGACAGAGACAAAAATGAGATTTGACTGCATTAATCTGTGTTGCAAAAATACACAATCTGCAGACCTACCTTCAGCAGAGAACATCAAAGGACAGTTTCCCAGTGTTTATAATAGAATTTTGAACACTGAGAGCATTGAGAGCATTTCCCCAAAGAGCTGCCCAGGTAATCATAAAAGGAATAATGATTAAAAGTCTGGAAGTATCTCAGGAGGGAGAAGTTAAGGACCGTTAATGAGAAGGGTAGTCTTTGTAGTAAAATTAAGAAATCAAAATTCTTGATAACATGATGTAACTTTTCCACCATCACATGGGTTCTGCCTTCTTTCACTCAAACTTGGCAGTTATGCATCTCAGGAAAATATTATTCTTCTTTTTTCTTTAATCTTTTAATGATTTATTCTTGAGACAGGGAGAGAGACAGAGCATGAGAGGGAGAAGGTGGAGAGAGGGAGACACAGAATCTTTAGCAGGCTCCAGGCTCTGAGCTGTCAGCACAGAGCCCAACGTGGGGCTCAAACCCATGAACCCTGAGATCATGACCTAAGCTGAAGTTGGACACTTAACCTAACTGAGCCACCCACACGCCCCTCGGGAAAATATTCTTGGTTTGCATCATGACAAAGAGAGATAAATACACTTTATGTTAGAGCTGCTTAAATATAATGAGGCTGACAGATACAGAAATAAATGTAATACTAAGATTTATTTTTAAAGTATTTTACAAAGATATCTTGAATTCTCAGCAAATGGCAAAATTGCTTTAAGTTCTGTTAACGAAACTAGAATCATAGATATTATGAGCCCAGTAAGACCTTTGAGGTTAATGACTATCACCTAAAATTAACAGGCGAATCATAAAAAATGATTTATCCAAGGTGACTAACAAACTGCTTTGAAATTTGCAAACTCAAGCAGGAGCATCATTTGACCTTTGACCTCGATGTCCTCACTCTTTGTAGAACACTAAACTAACTCTCCAAAAAAGTAAACAGGGAAATCTTTTCATTTTTGAAAAAAAAACACAAAAAAACATAAAACAGGTAACAAAGATCCAGACGCACCTGCTCACAGACTACAAAGTATCAAAGTACTTTAAAACCACACTTTGAAATTTATTAGTAATCAACAACTAATTTGGCACATCAAGAGCTCTCTAAATGTGGAAAATAAATGGTTGTACTGACAAAGTTCCTTTTAACTAACCCCAAAAGTAACATTGTGCTAAATCTTACAGTCTTTCGGGTGTTTTAAGTTTTGCAACCATAGACACAGTGATACAGTATTATAATTTAATCCAAATTAGTAATTTGTATAAGTGGGAGTATTTTTTTTTCCTAAGGTTTATTTATTTTTGAGAACAGAGAGAGACAGAGCATGAGTGGGGGAGGGAATGTTTATTCTCATACACATCAATCTCATTTTATATTTATATCTTTGAAGGTAAATTTATAATTACCTACATGAATAATTTAAGTGTGTATTACATTGTTATAGTTATGTATTTTCTACACCAAAACAGCAGTTTGTTTGTTTGTTAATTCATTTACCAAGAGACCTTAAGAAAGTCCAAGGTTTGGGGTTTTTGGGGGGTTTTGTTTATCTGTTTGTTTTTAATGTTTATCTATTTTGAGAGAGCAGGAGAGAAAGAGAGCATGAGCCAGGGAGGGACAGAGAAGGAGAGAGATAATCTCAACCAGGCTCAGAACCCAACTCGAGGCTCTATCCCATGAACCATGAAATCATGACCTGAGCCAAAATCAAGGGTCAGACGCTCAACTAAGCCACCCAGGTGCCCCAGCAAAGTCCCAAGTGTTAACGTCGTTGTCTCATGCTTGTGTTTTGTGAAATGAAATATGAGAAATACCAAATTATGTTAACACTATCATGGTGGGACATGTTACCATTAGCAACAAATAGACTACCTAACTACTTTATGTCTTTCAGATACAAAAATTATTTCAAACTACTTAGCTACCTTATCTTAGTCACAGATGTACCAAGTATTCCCGAGGAATATCAATTTTATTTTTTAAGTGAACTCTAGAGAGCTGTGCTTTCAAAAATACACATCCATTCACCGATTCTACCCAGTCTTTAGTCAGATTGAAGACACTGTCAGGGGCATGTGAGAAGTGCAGTCTGGTCACTGACCACCTTGGCATTGAAATACGGCAGTTATTGGAATCTGTAAAAGAGAGACACTTACCATGTTGTATCTCTCTTAAACACCAAAAAAAATCTAAAAGAGATTAAATACAATAGGATAGCTATTTTCAATGGGGTAGTCTCGGAAAAGACCTACCCTTCATCTTGAAAAAAGCATTTGTTCTCACACGGTCTCACCACTGTAAGCCAGACCACCGTTTTGATGTCATCATACTAGAAAACTAAGTGAAATATACTATTTTTTGGCCCCAATTTACTCTCTAAATAGGCAAACTGATAAGTATATCCCAAACTCATCCATTGCATTTTTTAAGTAAGAAAAACAAAATCTTTTCATTGTAGCTAAGTATTTGAACAATTGCAATTAGTGTGCCAGTGGACTTTGGCTCAAATAACCTTTTCAATGAATTAATTTATTAAAGTTTAATTAATCCTCACTACTTACACCAACAGGGATAGATCTATCTCCTTTTTTTCTTCTGAATTCAAGACTTCCTCTTTTTTAATTTTTAATTTTTTTTTTTACTTTTTAAAAGTTTATTTAAGAGAGTGCATGTGCACACGTGAGTGAGTGGGGGAGGGGCAGAGAGCGTGAGAGTGAGAGAGATAGAGAGAGAGAATCCCAAGCAAGCCCCACACTCAGCACAGAGCCCCACATGTATCTGGGTCCCCATGACCCTGGGATCAAGACCTGAGCCAAAATCAAGAGTTTGACGCTTAACCAACTGAGCCACAAGGCACTTCCTCCTTTTTTTTTTTTTTTTAATTTTTCATGAACAAAATCGTTAGCTTTTGTGAAAAGTCTTTAAGCGATGCGCTGAACAACAACCTGTTGACGAATGCTTATGAAAACACAGGAAATACCATTAACTGAATTTTATTTTATTTTGTTAAGCATGTTCTGCTGGCCACTTTGCTCATGGCTTCTTTCACATCCTTGTTCCTCAAACTGTAGATCATGGGATTCAGCATGGGGATCACTGTGGTATAAAACACAGCCACCATTTTCCCCTGCTCCACGGACTCTTCTGTGGGGCGCCTGAGATACATGAAGATGAGAGTCCCATAAAATATGATGACAGCGGTCAAGTGGGACCCACAGGTGGAAAAGGCCTTCCGCCTCCCTTCGGCTGAGTGCATCCGTAGAATGGCAATGAGAATGAACAGATAAGAAATGGTGACGACAGTCAGAGAATATGTGAAGTTAATGCCCGCAAGGATGATCATTGTATATTCTTTTACGAAGGTCCCAGCGCACGCCATTTTGATGAGAGGTGGGTCTGCACAGTAGAAGTGGTTGATCTCAATTCTCCCACAGAAGTACAAGCCGTATGTCCAGAGGGTTGCTGCCAGACTAGTCAGAAAACCATATATGTAAGGGAAAGAAATCAGTCGAATACAGACAGCTCTAGACATTTTGCTGCCATAGAGCAGAGGGTTCCCAATTGCCATATACCTATCAAAGGCCATCACAGCAAGAATAAAAATTTCTACATGGACAAGGGCAATGAAAAAGAAACATTGCACCAAACAACCAGCATAGGAAATAGTTTTTGTCTCTGATAACAGATTTTCCAGCATTTTAGGGGTGACATTGGAGGAAAACCACACATCAACAAATGACAAATGACTGAGAAAAAAGTACATGGGGCTGTTAAGCTGTGGACTGATCTTAATTAACATAATCATGCCAATGTTGCCCACCACGGTGACAATATAGACCGCAAGAAAAATGACGAAGAAGAGAACTTGCCATTCCTGATGACTGGTTAATCCCAAAAGAATAAACTCTGTCACATCGGTGAAATTGAGCATTTTCTGAATTCTAATCAATATTGTTATAAATCTCAGCGATAACTAGAAGGAAATAAATTTAAAAATCAGGTATGGTTTGTTTAGTAATTTGTTATCTTCCTTTATGCAATATCTATGACTACACTTTGCCATTCTTTCTTCTGGGCACTTGGTATGTAACAGGCTTTGAAAGTTACTGAGGTGAATAAATAAACAGGACCTGACAGTTATACCAAAATATTGTGATTGAAACATACTAGTACTAAATATTGTGCTTAGCCAAATTTCTAAGACTACTTCTTAAACATCTCTTATTTCCAATACTGGTGTATTTTGTAGTTTCGTAGTTTAACATATTTATGAAGGGCTATAGTTCTCCTTTTAACCCAACTCCAAAATAGTTTTTTACCTTATCCCTTTTTCACCATAAGCATAAAACATGTTCTCCATGATTAGGTATGGAAGCGACTTAATCAAATAATTCGCCAGCCCTAAGTGTCAGATAAAAAAATTATTTTTAAGCTAACCTCATACTTGCACTCATTTATGTTCAAGAGGGACAAGCTTATGCACATGCATACATTTATACATATTCCCTGGGTGTGGACTCTTTTGCATATCTAATATGTAATTACAATCTACTAACTATTATTGACTATAATGTTCTGGAGATAAAAAATATGTAAAACAAAGATGTTAACGTCACAATTTACAGTGGTATTTATGCAAATAAGCTTTTTAAAACTATGATATATTTTTACAGCGTTATAGTAGAGTCAGAAATTGGGGATTGTTTCGCTCTACTTTGGAAATCCAGTGGCGCTCTGGAAAAGCATCTTGGATATTTTGAAACTTATTTTCAATTTATTCATTATCAATTTTTTCTTTTTTGAGAGAGAGAGAGCAAGAGATCAAGCAAGGGAAGGGCGGAGGGAAACAGAGAGGGAATCTTAAGCAGGTTCCACAATGAGCGCAGAACCCAAGAAGGGGCTGGTTCTCATGAGAGTGAGATCATGACCTTAGCTGAAATCAAGAGTTGGTTGCTTAACTGATGGAGACACCCACGCTCTCCTCAATTTATTTATTTTCAAATTTTTATTTTACAAATGTATAGGTTGTTTCATATAAACCTTTCCCAGAACAATATCACCCAAATTATTTTCCTGAGAAAACACTACCATGATGTTAATAGGTATTATGGAGAAAAACCTGCAAGTGCTCATTTAACAAATAATAATGAGAAATCTTTATATCCTATCCAATCTCTTAGCGATACACAATCTACCTACTAAAGGTAGACTGTGAGAAGTCCTGTGGGAAAGAAATCTGTTATACTGACCATAGCCAGCATTTACTTAGCTTGAAAATGATAAAGATAAAGAGAGAGAGAAAATGAGAGAGAGAGAGATTCCACCAGCATCAATGAACATTCATGTTCTGTAGGACACAAAGTGCACTTCTATTTAATAAGAATCCTGAGATAGCTTTTCAACAGGACACTGAATTTGTTGGAGATGGTATTGTATCGTGCCCTCCGAAGGCTAAATGTCATTTTTAGGGCAAATGATGTTTCCAAGACCTTTGTTTTAATTCCAGCATTACACTTTGTTCCACTACAGTTTGACGGACCCTATCCATTGTTATCACCAGAAGAGATAAGAGCAGGCAAGAAGATACATTTCTGGCCATAATGGAATAAACAGACTCTTATCCACAAAGGTAACTTCCACCCACCCCTCTTGGAAAGAAAAATTTTGTTGGGAGAAAAGAGAAAGCTACCAGCCAAAGTCGATGAGATTGGGACTATATAACTCCAGAGTCTCAGGCGAACTAATGAAAACTTGAGGTGTTAGCTAATGGCTTAAAGATTTTAAAGAATAGTAACAGTTAAAGTTGTCTAAAATTGGATGAACTGTTTTGAAATACATCTGTCACAGATTTAATAGTTTTATCTCTGAAATTCTTTGTTTTATTATATATAGAGTGTCACTCTTTCTATATAATGTCTGTGTCTTCTCCCCATCTACCCCCAGCCCCAAGGCTTCATGCTCCCTTTATGGGGCTCATTCTCCCCTAGAATAGTTTTCCAGTGGCCAATTTGACGTGATCATTTAGATATAAGCATGCATAGATATACAGAGATAAACTACAGCTTTGAGAATGAATGTGATTGCATTGAATTAGACTTGAGCATCAAACGACTATGCATAATGCAGTTTCCTTTAACTTACATTAAAGAATAACCAGTTACACTTGCTGTGTTATTGGTCAGCTCACTAGTCACAGCATGTGTGCTAATACGTTGGTCAAAATTATTTATCTACCAATTTATCATTCTTGTCACAAAAGTTAAATTACCATGTTAAAGGAATATATTTGCGATGTAATAAGTAAAAGATGACATCAAATCAGGGTAGAAAGTCGTAATATGGAAATATATTTTGTTTGGGGTTTTTTATCACAATTTTTTTTCCAATATGCACAGTAACGGTGCGTAGCACTTAATGCAACTTCCATAAAGCTAAACGACACAAATAAAATGATAAATCATCTGCATTACAACTAGCAATTAAGTGAATATGATGGATGGTGTTGCTTTTCTCCGGACAGGGCGATATAAATGTGTTGCAAACTGTTACTATCTATTACCTACGATGGCTGAGTTCTTCCTGCCATTACTTTTCCTCTTTTGAATTTCCATGCAATTGTTCCCACATAAACATAAACTTCATTTTAAACTAATCTTAAACACTGAAATCCACTAACACTATAAACTGGTTTTTTTTTTTTTTTTTTAATTTTTTTTTTCAACGTTTATTCATTTCTGGGACAGAGAGAGACAGAGCATGAACGTGGAAGGGGCAGAGAGAGAGGGAGACACAGAATCGGAAACAGGCTCCAGGCTCTGAGCCATCAGCCCAGAGCCCGACGCGGGGCTCGAACTCACGGACCGCGAGATCGTGACCTGGCCGAAGTCGGACGCCTAACCGACTGCGCCACCCAGGCGCCCCTAAACTGGTTTTTTTTTAGCCTTGTCTTCCAGCCTTAAAAAAAAAAAGTTGTTTTCATTTTGGGGAGAAAAGGTTATTATCAGGCAGGAAGAAAACGTAAGAAAATATTTCCCCCCATTTATTGGATGCACTTTTCATTGCGTTGCTATGTTCTCAGGTTTGGAGATACTCTTTGAAGGTCTGGGAGGGGGAGAAAATGTGTGTTGGGAGATACTCTTTGAAGGTCTGGGTGGGGGAGAAAATGTGTGTTGAGTATTTATCTCAAATGTGCTGCAGCATTATTGTGAGCTCCTGTCATCACGTGCAGTCCATGGGAACAGAAGCAAAAGAGTCCCTCAACAAGAAGAAATTGGCCTTTGAAAGTTTTACAGGTTCACATCCTAGAGAAATTATTGAAAATATATTTTAGACACCGTTGTAGATGACAGGAAGAGTACAAAGATGAAGAGAGCTTCTGGAACTGAAAAGAGTTAACAAACACTTCAACAGATGTACTGGTATCCGAATCAACAGAATATGCCTGTGGCTACCTTTACACCCTTATGCGTTTTTCAAAGGTTAGTAATGGAGGAATCCTTCCTCGGAAAGTCAGAGCCGAGGGCCTGGTGTTAAGGATGAATCGGCACAACAAAATGCTATAAAAGATGGTGGTGACCGTACTTCTCAAAAGCTGAGTACATGAAAACCTGACAGGTGGTTAGCCAGGTAATAGATAGCAATGGTGAAGTCATGGGAAAGTAGAGTAACAGGCTCGATTTGAAAAAGAATGAGGTCTGAAAAAAAGTAGGGGGGGCTTAGGGACCTCATTAGCACTTCGAGGACTGTCCTCACCATCTAAAGGCAAAAACGCATGCACAGACTTCCTATATTGTGTCACTCTGTATTTCAAATTAAATTACCAATAAATATGCATTTTTCCCCAAAGACCAGGTATGAGGAAACACTAAGTATTCCAGTTAAAGAATTCTGTTTCTGGTGTCAAACTTTGGTTGAATTCTGGTTCCGTGACTTATTAATTTGGACTGGTTTTATACTTGTTTTGTTTGGTCTTTAATTTCTCTATGCCTTAATATGATGTAACAGTAATAATGATAATACTCTTCTCGTTATTTTATTATGAGGATGAAAAGAGATATTACATATTAACACATAATAAATATACAAGGTGCAATTATTATTAAATGCACTCTGAGAAATTATTGCTTCCATTAATAGTTTGTAGTAATCAAATAGTCAACTCTCTATGGGAAATTCTCTCTCTCTCTCTTTCTGTCACTTTCCTTCCTCCCGCCCTCCCATTTCTCTGTCTCTCCCACGTGCACAGATAAACACCAACACACACACATAACGTGCATGGGATAATTCATGGTGATTACAAACAGTAAAGAAGATAAAATATGAGATGTAAATGTAACCTGACAATTCCAGATACATTTTTATACCAACCTGAGAACAAAGAGAAATATTCCCGGTAAGCACACAGAAGTGAAAAGCGAATGCTACATGAGAGATGATGAACAATGTACACCAGGCAAAAGATAAACTGGAAGCCCACAAGAGAAACCTCCCTTAAATGTTTGCCTTAGCGGGGGAAAAAAAGAACCAATTAAGTTTTGTCTACAAACAACCCTGGGGGAAGTATGTCTCTAGAGGAAGAGTCCACTGTTAAGGTTTGTTGTTTTAAGAGATTTGCACAATTGTATTTTTCCCCAAACTCAAGTTATTTTGAATGTGTCCTGGGATCAGATTAAGAAAAATTTGCTTTGGGTTTGCATCACGCTAAACTTAGTGATGGTGTCCCTCAATCTGCACAAGGCAGTCTTGTGTTCTGCACTCCATACTCTGTGCCATTTGGCTTTTCCAGTGAAAGTTGAAGCAAGTATCATTATTCCCTACGACTAAACCTATAGTACATCAAAGCAGGAAAAATGTATGTGTGTCAAATCCTTTGTTTTATAAATAAGGAAAGTGAGAGATTTAATAATAGCAACAATACAGCATATATTGAAGTTAGCACATGCCAATTTAACTTAATTCTCCTAATTACCTCTTGAGGTCATTATTATTATTTCCATTTTGTAGACAAGAAACTCAGAGCTTAGGGAGTTCCAACGACTTGGTTAAAGTCACACTTAAAATACGTCAGGGACTAGATTCTTGATTCCAGACTTTGATTCCAGAATTTGTACTGCTATTCATCTCATCCTATAGCCCCAAAGTAACTATTAATTGGACAGATCAAAAGTCCCAACTTCTGATTCCAAATAACTTTCATTTCCACGACACGATTGGTGTATACCATATATTCTGTATAATATATTCTATCACAGTCTTAATGAACTTGAAGGAACAAAAATATGTTCTTTGTATAGCAAAAAAATGTGGATAATTTCAGCGGTATATGCATTTGATCACATGAATTGAGTCCTCTGGCAATTTATGCCCTCAAACTTGTTCCCTCTTCTGGCCTGACCACTGTACTCATATGGCCTCACTTCAGTTCATGCAACAAGAGTCTATTTCTGCTTACTGAGACCACTGAAGGAAATTGATAGTGTCCTCAAAAGTCTATTCTTCTCCCATTGCAAATAAGATTTTCAGTAGAGCAATTGCCTTGTTCATAGCCCTACCCAGGACCTATAATACTACTGGGCATACGGTAGATGTTCAAGAAATCTTTGTTGACTAAAGAAAATGGCTAACTGATTATATTTTCAATAGGTGAACTATACAGGCAAGAGAAGCACAAATCTATTACTTAGATGTTTCTCAGAATAAGTTTGAGAATCTCCAGGTTTACCATGAAGCCACACTTTGGAATTGAGGAGTGTTGATTAAGCATATGTAAGTTACAGCTCTGTGTGGATCTTGAGAGAATAATTGCTACCTTGAGAGCATAATTATGTTACTTAGAACTAAGTGTTTACCAGCAACAGAGGTCTTAGTCCTTGCATCATAAACAGGAACTTACCACGGACCCAGAATTTCTTTTAATGACAAGTTAATTATTTTTTATTCCCTCAAATACTGTGCTGGATTTAATTTTTAAGGCCAGCTGCTACGAGACACTAAATAGCCTCATGTAATTCCTCTGGATTTTATGTTGAAAGATGGTTCTCAGTGCAAGGAGTCAGAAGAACGACTCTTAGCACAGAGAAATCCAGATAAGACAACGTTCACAGAGCAAGAAAGTGAGTTTTTATTATTCTAGTTAGAGTTCTCTCCAGACCACAAAGTTTGTTTAATCCAATTATCTACCTGTATGGGCCATGAAAAAATTACTTTCCCTTTAAACACTTCCTTGGGGGTCCCAGTATAAAATTATAATTTCCTCCTCCGTATTTGCACAGCACTCAGTTGGTATTGTTTATGCAGTAATTATCATTTTGTATCTCGTATGGTCTTAAGTGCATGTTTCATAATGCTTGATGATGAAGAGCTTGAAACAAGACACTATCTTACTCATCATTGCATCCTTAATAATTGTGCAATACCAAGTATTTTGCTAGGTGCACATGCCATGTGCAGTGAAATATTCACAGGTTCAGGGATTGGGATGCGGACATCTTTGGGAGCCATGTTTCTGCCAACCACAGAGTATTGGCTTTTTTTCCTCTTCCACCTTCCAAACTTCTCATGAGATCCTCTTTTTGTCAATCTAATTTGGATTCAAAGGAGGAAGGGATTCTGCAATCCATAGTTATCTGCCTTAATCAAGGTGACACATGCAATCTAAGGCAAATTCCTTTTTTCCCTCATGATAGGAAGTTATTACAGAACAATAAAGCTTCATTGGACTTTGTCATTGAGGCACATGGAATGTTTCCTTTTAAAGTGTGAAAGAAAGAACAAGTAAATAAAGGAAAGAAAATGATGAAGAATAAGAACACACTACTATATTCAACCTAATGATGTTTTTCTTCACAAGCCCAAGCATCAAAATAGCAAAAATGAAGGAGTTAACAGAATGAAGATTTACCCAAAGCTACATTTAAACGTGATGTGTGTAGGCCAAATAAGTTGGTTACAGCCTCACTTCAATGCATGTTCAAGAGGGCATCATGAAACAAACTGAGGACAATCACTGGGGGCTCTTTAGCTGTGAGAAAATTGTATGGATGTTTCCTCAATATTTGACCCCAAAATAAATAGAGACATTGTAGGATAATAACCAAAGCATAACAAAACGTGGGATATGCTTGCGCTACTCCCTGAAAACTCATTGCCCCAAATGATGACAACTGCCATGTAAATTAATTGATTGAAGTGTTTCAATTGTGTACAGTGGGAGATAACAAAATAAAACTTTTTGTCTACTGTTGATGTACCTAAAATTCAGCAAGATTAAAAGTCACAGGGCAAGTGAATTCAAATACAAAGAAAGTAGAGACGATAGTGCCTTGGACTGCAAGTAACTTGTTCTGTGAGTGTTCTGCAAGATAAGCAAACATTTCTAATAAATCTTAACTTTATAGAAGACTGATGTCTTGCAATATGAGTAGTACATGACATCAAATGTCACATAATCACAACTCAGTCAATGGTGCTTCTCTCTCTCTCTCTCTCTCTCTCTCTCTGAGGGAGTGTGGGTGGTGATCATCTCCCATACTCAGATGCTTAGTCTCAGGCCATGGTGTTTGGCAGAAATCAGTGACTTTCCAGAACATTTGAAGGTTACCACAGCTGACACTAGTGTATTTTTTGTCACTTCAAAGTTCAGAAAGTTGGAAGGTGCCCACAACTGACACTAGTATATTTTCTGTCCCTTCAAAGCACCTATGGGCAGTCCTTTGCTTTTCCATACAAGAGTCAGGTGAGGAATGCTTTGCTTCATTCTAGGTCAGGCTGCCTGCGGATATAGACCCTTTCCTCTGCTGTCTTATTGCCAGTTACATTAAATACAGTATATGACAAAAGTTTATTAATACTGTACTGTGTCAACATCCGTGCAAGCATATACAATGGCTTCCATGCAGAAAAAGATTCCATTGAGCCAATAGATAGCAGTAATTCCATTAGTGATAGTGAAAGTCAGTCTACACAATAAGCCTACTCTCCCTTGGCTCCCTCACACCAGCCATGAAGATTTTCAAAGGTAAGTGTAGGTTGATTTGTTTATTTTTCTTTATATTTTCTATTTTCCTTATTATTTTGTATTTTATTACAGTATTGTAATCATTTTTTATGTGAATACTTTGGGTTGTAGAGCAAATCATCTCAATTTCCATTATTTCTTATGGGTAAATTCACTTTGGATTGAAAACATGTTTCTGAAATGAACTATGTTCCCAAACCAAGGTTTATGAAGCAATGTAGAATTAACATGAAGCAAAGTAGAATTAAAGTGTATTTAATTATAAATCATTAAACAAGAGGGAAAATATCTCTTAACTGATGAAGGGTATCATTATCATCCATAGTGAAGATATAATGATATATGTAACAGATGAATTATATAGTATAAATAATTTAGAAGGATAATACTGAAAATTAAAATTAAATTTGCATCTTTAAAATATTTTAAGCTTTTACAAAAGCAAACAAAAATAAGAATGAATATATAGAAGGTATGAATAATAATTATATACATTTTTAATGCAGAAATCTAGACTAATCAGAAGGCATATAAAAAAACAATTTTTGAATATTTGTGAAAATTCCTAGTGGAAAAGCACAAAAATAATATAATAACATCTAAAATTTTTTTTTAACGTTTATTTATTTTTGAGACAGAGACAGAGCATGAACGAGGGAGGGGCAGAGAGAGAGGGAGACACAGAATCGGAAGCAGGCTCCAGGCTCCGAGCCATCAGCCCAGAGCCCGACGCGGGGCTGGAACTCACGGACCGCAAGATCGTGACCTGAGCAGAAGTCGGACGCTTAACCGACTGAGCCACCCAGGCGCCCCAATAACATCTAAAACATATGAAAGAGTACAAGGTTTCTTTAAAAAAATAACAAAGAATACATCTTTAATTTTTTTTTAATATTTTTATTTATTTTTGAGACAGAGAGAGACAGAGTATGAGCAGGGGAGGGGCAGAGAGAGAGGGAGACACAGAATCTGTGTCCAGGCTCTGAGCTGTCAGCACAGAGCCTGACGTGGGTCTCGAACTCACAGACTGTGAGATCATGACCTGAGCTGAAGTCAGACGCTTAACCGACTGAGCCACCCAGGTGCCCCAAAGAATACATCTTTAAAATAACATTAATTTATTAAAACAATTTATAAACTAAAATATATACTTGTATAATTCTTAGCTCTAAGGAGAAATCAAAGCCAGAATTAAATTTAAAGCATAACATAATAGGAATGATGCATTTCAAAATATATGATATGGTCCAAATCTGAAATAAAAACTTAAATAGTTATCATCACTTAATAAGAAAAACATGTAAGTTGATCAGTTAAGCATTTGATTCCAAATGTTCGAAAAATTGAATAGTAAATATAAAGATAGTTAACCATGAGATTCATAAACATAAAGGCAAAAATTGATAAAGGAAACAGGATTTATTTTTTAAAAACTCAGCTAATTCTTGAGAATCTGGGGTTGGGCATTTGCACATATGGGCAAATTACTAGCTAGTATCAGCAAAACAAAGAGAAAGTATGAAACATATAATATTAGGAATATAACGTTGGCAAACAGGTGTTCCAGATCATAGCTGAGGGTTCTGTTTCATGCTGTCATTCAGGATCTCCAGTTGACAGGTCCTCTGTCCTCAACAAAGTCACTTTGAGCATCTATCCTCAGCTACCAGATGTTGGAGGAACGATGGGGAAGCCATCCATACTTTTAAAACACCTCGGTCTGGAGCTTTCACGTATAAATTATAGTTGCACTTGATTGGTGACAACCAGTCACCAGAGTTTGTGGTGGCCTCACACTTCCGAGCAACAACCGCACCAAGAGATCTATACTGAACATATTTCCAGAATCTGAGGACCTCTCACCACCTTTACTGCTCTGCCATCATCCTAGCAATCATCTCTCTTGACCGAATTATGGAACTTCCCCCTGCCCGAGTGCCTCTACACTCCCGAGTTCAAAAACTGAAGCGGGCCTTTTAAAACACAAGTCACTTTATAGTGCACCTTAGCTTGGAGCCCTCCCACATCTTCCAATTTTTCTCAAAGTAAAAACCTTTCAACAGTTCACGCATCTTAAATAATTGGCCACTAAGGCCCTATTATGCCTCTGATTTCATAGTCCATTAATTTTCTCATTGTCCTGGGCTCCAGTGCAATGGTTTCCAATCTGTTTTGGGAACATTCTTTTTTCCTTTTTTTTTAAGTTTTATTTTATTTAGACAAAGAAAGAGAGAGAGGGCATGCACACATGGGGGAGGGGCAGAGATAGAGGCAGAGAGAGAGAGGGAGAGAGAGATTGAGAGAGAACCCCAAGTAGGCTCTGCACTGTCAGCACAGAGTCCGATACAGGGCTCAAACCCATGAACTGTGAGATTATGACCTGAGCTGAATTCAAGAGTCAGACGCTTAACCAACTGAGCCACCCAGACACCCCCGAAACATTCCTTGAATGCTTGCATTATAAGCCCTTTACACTAGCTATTCCCATACCTAGGGCACTGCCCCCCGTAACTGCGTGGCTAATGTCTAGACCACTTTCATAAGGTTTTTGCTTACTACCACCTTCTCAATTAAATTTACCCTCATTCTCATGCCTCTCAAGCCAGAGACACTCCTGTGCTCCTTTATACTACAATAATTTTTTTCTGAGTTTGTCGTACAATAACTAACATATTATATGATTCACTTGTGTATTATGATAATTGTTTATGTATGTCTCACACCACCAGAATATAAGCCTCATGAAAACAAGGATTTCTTTTTCTGTTTGGTTCGTTGATAACAAATAACGAAAACAGTGCCTAGTACATAATAGACACTCAGCTAATACTTCTTACATGAATGGGCGAACTGCTCAACTAAACAGCAATTTAGAATGCTAAGTAATAGACTAAAAGAAATATAAACAAGTTTATGTATAATATTATTGGCATTTTACAATTTGTGGAGAGAGGTGTTTTTTTTTTTAATATTTATTTAGACAGAGAACACAGAGAATGGGCAGACAGAGAGGGAGACAGAAAATCCCAAGCAGGCTCTGCACTGTCAGCGCAGAAGCCAATGTGGGGTTTGAACTCACGAACTGTGAGATCACTACCTCAGCCGAGAGTAGGACACTTAACCAACTGAGCCATGCAGGCACCCAAGAATTAGTCTGCTGTTGGAGATAACACCTATTGTAATGCCCGATGTTCTAAAACCTCCCACAAAAGACCACCAGAGTCGTGAGTCAAAGCCAAGCGGCAAGGGTCGTTTATTACAGGTTCGAACCTGGACCTCTGCGCACTCGTTGCCGGTGACGCAAAGAGGCCTCGATCAGGGTTGGTATAGCGTTTTTATAGACAGGGATAAACAGCATAGGTGAGGTTTCAAATCAAGGACATTTGTTGTTTTCTGACTGGGCATCCTTTATCTGTCCTTCGGCGGGAAGGCTCTGTGTCCTTCGGCGGGAGAGGGAAGGGGGAAGGGGAGGAATGTGTTAAGCAAGCAAGATTACAGAAGCGAAGGACGCCAGTTAGTTTGTGTACAATTACTACAATTACTCATTTCATTACATATCAGACTATATTCATTTAGGAAGGTTTACAACCCATTTTACTACACAGCGGGTTACATCCAGGAAAGGTCTCACAATGCTCATAGCAAACAGCAAGCAAAACAGACTTCTCAGCAATTGTATTTTTTATCAAAAATCCATAATAAGCAGAAAAGAGAACCTAGCTTTAAACTAAGGTAGGGCTGTCATTTGGATTGCTCCTTTCACTATAACGTCCTAACTCCATTTCTTAGTTTTAACCATGAATAGACTACATAGAGCTAAATTTCTGGGACTCCTGAGGAGCTCAGTAAGTTAAGCATCTGACTCTTGATTTTGGCTCAGGTCATGATCTCACGGTTCACGAGATCGAGACCTACGTTGCGACCTGTGCTGACAGCATGGAGACTTCTTGGGATTCTCTCTCTGTCTCTTTCTCTCTGTCTCTCTCTCAAATAAATAAATAAACTTTAAAAAAAACTACCTAGAGCTAAATTTCCAATTTGTCTTTTTTTGTGTGGAAATTGGGACAGTAGACCACCAAGGCAAATGGAAAACACAAAAGAATATTATTTGAGGTCAATTATAGTGAAACATCTGCTGGAGATCCATATTATGGAATTCTACCAGCATGACTCAAAGACACTGGTAATATGATAAAAAGAGAAAGACAGAGTTCAGTGAGAATCCTATAGATTTTCTGTCATGGAAAATGCATTTTCTGTGCCAATTTCCTCTAAAACTACCTATTTCAACACATCGGTATCTAAAAAGCATGCAATTTAACGAGGAGAACACATAAATTAAGAGATATTGGAAATGAATATGCAACACAGTTCCTCTCCTACCTCTGAAAATTAGAGCTTCTTAATGACCCCACAGGTCAAATTCTGGCCAGTGCTATGGGATTTATATTTTACCCAAGTTACTGACATCAGCATTTATCTCAGAAGAATCCCCAAATGTTTCAAGAAGAATCAATTAGAAGTGTAATCCCAGTGGAGAACATCCTTACAGGGAGAAAAACTAACGGGTAGCACTATACTCTCTCAAAATAAGTCTTTTTTGATCCGTATTTGATATTTCCCTGATTCAAACCAGTTGTCTGCAATGAATACCAGGGCAATACTTTAGGCAACGCTAAAGGCCAAATCTAAAATGCTCCGGGAACAAAACTTCTCATGAGCCGGAATTCAAGTAATCATTTTCAGAATTTCAAGATCTCTAAAATATTTTCTACATTCTTCTTTAAAAAAATCGCACAAAATAAGCACTAAGTGCAAAGCTCATGCTGTTTAATTTTCAGAACACAAATATGAAAACCGTGTCTTTCCCCTACAGGAGTTTGCACATTGATGGGATGCTGAAGACCTGGAAATAAATAATACTAGGTCTAAATGACAAATTTCCAGAAGAAAAACGCATGGAACATGAGATGCAGAAGACATTGACAACAGTACCTGATATACACAATAATCAATAAGTATATGTCAAACATCCAAATGACTAAATAACATATTTAATTTATTGTTTCTATCATGTGTCTCGTGTTCAGAAAAGCTTCCTAGCACGGAGTCTAAAATCGAACTCGGAGCACTCTTGCCTCAAATGTAATGAGGAAAAGGCACCTGACAGATAATATTTGGTAGTCCATGAGATGGGCGTCCCTAATCATTCATATTTTGCAGTGGAATAAGCTGATCCCTTAAGCATACCCACCTGAAAAATAAATACTAAAACTGGGATCTACACTCGGGTCTCAATAACTTCCAAATTAAACCTTTTCCCGCTACGATATTCTGTCACAACATGAGAGACATTTTTTCAGGCAAGTTGAAGACAATATTTTCTTGGGATAGCTGGTGATGAGAAAGCAGCACGGAATTGTCGTTCCCCCTACCTTAAGGAGCGCCTGAATTTCTGCCCTGAGTCAATAATCAGGGCTTTCTTGGTGAGCTCAAGGGATAAGGAGCGTGAAGAGAGTATATTCTTTCCCAGGTTTGGAACTTTCCTGGTCTCAGCAAATGCCTGTTGTGAGTTTCACCCAACATGCTCCTCGCCTGAGCAGCTGTGAAGGCTTTTCTGTCTATAAGCTGTTCCACAAATGTGTAATTATGGATGGATCGCAAGGAAGAGGCATTGTTACCAAGATTGCTCAGAATTAGTTCCCCTTAAGTCCTTTCACTGTGATGTAGCATTCACTTCTATCTGTCTCTAGTGAATGACAATGCACATGTAATGTGCCATCATTCCTACCTGGTGCCAATAAATTTACAATCTTAGTTTCTGCTCGGAAAGAATTCCTCTCAATGGGCTTGTAGCAGGGCATTTATGATAAAGAACTTGAATACGACTTTACTAAACCAAAGTAACCATCTATTATTTTTTTTTTCAACGTTTATTTTTGGGACAGAGAGAGACAGAGCATGAACGGGGGAGGGGCAGAGAGAGAGGGAGACACAGAATCGGAAACAGGCTCCAGGCTCTGAGCCATCAGCCCAGAGCCTGACGCGGGCTCGAAGTCACGGACCGCGAGATCGTGACCTGGCCGAAGTCGGACGCTTAACCGAATGCGCCACCCAGGCGCCCCTGTAACCATCTATTATTAAAGGGTAGGATGGGAGGAGAAGAAAGTATCACAGACAAAAATGTATAATTAACCAGGGAGACAGGGAAAGGCAGAAGGATCTTACTCTTTGAAAAAACATGACTTGGGCCTCATGTCTTTATCAGACACGTTGCTAAGGTCGTAAAGGTACAAAGATGAAAAGACATGGTCTCTTCCTTTAAGAACGTCCTAGAATAAGGGCACCTGGGTGGCTCAGTCGGTGAAGCTGCCGACTTTGGCTCAGGTCAGGATCTCACAGTTCGTGGGTTCGAGCCCCGCATCGGGCTCTGACAGCTTGGAGACTGGAGCCTGCTTCGAATTCCGTGTCTCCCTCTCTCTCTGTTCCTCCCCTGCTCATGCTCTGTCTCTCTCACTCCTTCAAAAAAAATAAAATAAAATAAAATAAAAACATTAATAAGAACTTTCTAGAATAGTGGGAGAAACAGGTGTACACTAAGCATGTGATTATGGTACCATGCCGTAATGGTGCTGATAGAATTGTAAACTCATGGCTGAACTATAATGTGGTACCTACACAGCCTGAATGTATTAGGGAAGAATGGCTAGAAGAGGTAATTCTTCAGCTAAGTCTTAAATTGTAAGGGTAGAGGAAATTCGGAGGAAATCCGGGGCTGGAAGAAGAAAAGTCGGTTATGTGTTCCATAAGATGATCTTTGCTAACTCAAAACAACAATAATTGAAAACCTAACCCAACAAAAACTTGATGAATCAACTACTACTTCTCATTCTGTCTAACCTGCGAGATTATTGCCACATATCACATGGCAACAACCCAAACGTGGACACAAAAACAGTGTTGCAGTCTGTTTGCCTTGTCAACTCTGGGAGTCCACAGTGCCATCCAGTAAATAGGGGGGCCACTTTTCCGGGATCAACGTTTCCTATTGTTTCTCCCATTTATTAAGCTTCAGCCACATGGCTTTTCCTTCCGTGGCTTCAACATAGGCTTTATTCTGAAACTCTCTACTTGCCAGTGACTCTCCCGGTGGTAGTTCCCAGATCTGTCTCGGTTTGCCTTCTTCTGACCAATGAGAGCTCGATTCAAAGTGTCACCTTCTCCAAGAGTCCGTTCCCCTCCGCTGAAATTGACACATCAGCACCACCCTCACTTGCGATGATCCCGAGCCATTGTCTTTCCGATTGCCTCACTTTACCTTCTCCATAACACTAATACTTGAAATATTTGATTATCAGTTTGTGTGGATACTTTGCCATCAAAATAGCCCACCTGGAAAACATAATAAAGGACTTTTTCTGTTGCATCTCTCAATTGTAACATATGGTCCAGTAATCAACACAGAATCCAACAGAGGTTTAAAATGCGTGCAACATTTTAAACCAAGAGTAGCAACCACAGTCTCCAGATAACAGTTCTGCAACATGTGTGGAGAGAAACGAGTACAGAATCCAATAAGGGGAGACAGAAAGCTTCCAGGGAGAAAATGTGTAAAGTATAGGTCAGCTATTCATTTGTCCCTATAAGAGGTGCTTTATAGTTCCGTGGAAGTTTGGGGAAAAATAAATACACACACACACACACACACACACACACACACACACACACGAGCAGGTAGCAAGTATAGTGACTCTGAAAATCAACTAATTGTGCAAGAAGAGAATTATATTCATAGCATTACTCATAGTGTTGGTAATTGGTGTTCGTAATGTTCACAGTATTACTCATCTTATGATTCAGGTATTACTAATAACATATTTGTAGTATTTTATATTTTTTAATGTTTATTTGTTTTTGAGAGAGAGACAGAGCACGAGCATGGGAGGGGCAGAGAGGGAGACACAGAATCCGAAGCAGGTGCCAGGCTCTGAGCTGTCAGCACAGAGTCCCATATGGGGCTCAAACTCACAAACCCTGAGATCATGATCTGAGCCAAAGTCGGACACTTAACCGACTGAGCCACCCAGACACCCTGTATTTGTAGTATTTTAACAATAAAATATCAATTTAAGAAAAATTCAAATGTGACCCTGTTATAAATATGAGGAGACAGAACTGATAGGGATGCTGTGTTTGGTGGAAGACTTTTAATACTTTATCTTTAGTAAAAAGATGCCAGTGAATTGTATGTGCGTTCAAAAATCAATAAAAATAGCCATATAAACATATAATTTAAAATAAGTTACCATATAAAATAACAAGATGATGTTGTCTATGGGAAGATGGGGTGAGGAGGAAGTAACACAGGAATTCATATAACCCTATAATATTATTTGACTTTTAAAAAAGCATATATGCTTTATATGAGTAATTTTAAACAATAATTACAATAATTTTAACTACAAACATGCGTATATGTAAAAACAGAAAATCCTAGAAAAATAAAATCTCAAATGTGATTTATTTTATGCATTCACGAGTTTGAATTTTGTGTAATTAATATTGTATCTGTAAGACGAGGCTACTTGTTGACATTGTAACAAGCAATTCAATATAATATAGTAGCTTATAACAAAGGGAACTTCACACCCATTCTGTATTTCTGTTGTGAGTTGGTGGAGGGCACTTTCCGTGTTTCCTCACTCAAGAACCCATGTTTAAAACTTACATTGTAAATATTGCTGGTCACCCTGGCAAACAAAACAAAACAAAACAAAACAAAACAAAACCGCTGAAAGATTTTCTCACAATTGAATGCTCAACTGAGAAGGGCCACATATGAATTCTAATAAATTCTAATAAAACTCATGGTCCAGAAATAGTCACACCCTTCTACCTAAATCCAAAACAGAGATATGTAATGCTACCATGTGTACAATAAAGCAAAGAAATTGAAATAACTAGTAAGAAAAATGAATGGCAAGTACAAACACACAGACTTTTGTCATGGAAATTGTACTATTTGTGCTTGGACTTTTAAAAAATTATTAAAACTGTTGAAAATGTAATGTTCCCCCTTTGCTGTACCCTATTTCTCATTCCATCATCAATTCCATCCTGTAACTTCAGAAAAAAAGGTTGAGAAAGAATTGGGACCCCAAAGAATAGTGATAGCTCTTAAGAAAATCTTTTTTTTCTTATCAACTCTTTGGTTAATGCCTCTTTCACGTCTTTATTCCTAAGGCTATAAATCATGGGGTTCAACATGGGAATTACCGTTGTATAAAATACAGCAACCATTTTTCCCTGTTCCACAGATTCCTTTGAAGGGGGTCTAAGATACATGAAGAAAAGAGTTGCATAGAATATGGTGACAGCTATCAGATGGGAGCCACAGGTGGAAAAAGCTTTGTGCCTGCCTTCTGTGGAACGAATCCTCAGGATAGCAGGAAAAATATAAAGGTAGGAAATCAGGATGATGAGGAGAGAAAAGGAGAGGTTACATCCAGCCACAACAAACATGGACAGCTCTTTGTTGGAAGTGTCAGAACAAGCCAGCTTAATCAGTGGTGGGTCAGCACAGTAGAAGTGGTTAATTTCATTGGGGCCACAGAAGGCTAGGTTGTAAGTCCACATGGTTTCCATGAGGCCAGTGAGCGCTCCATACACATAAGGCCCGGTGATGAGGGATGTGCACACACTCTTGGACATCTTGCTGCCATAAAGCAGAGGGTTGCAGATGGCCATGTACCGATCAAAGGCCATCACAGCCAGGATGTAGATCTCCACGTGGACCAAGGCAATAAAAAAGTAACACTGCACCAGACATGCAGGGTAAGAAATAGTTTTCTTCTCCGACACGAAAATCTCCAGCATCTTTGGAGTCACATTGGAAGAGAAACACAGATCCACAAAGGATAAGTGGCTCAGAAAAAAGTACATGGGTTTGTGCAGCCGGGCATTGACCTGGATGAGTACAATCATGCCAAGATTCCCTGCGACTGTGGCCGTGTAAATGGCCAGAAACAGCAGGAAGAGGAGAATCTGTAATTCCAGGTGACTGGTCAGTCCAAGAAGAATGAATTCATTCACTGAGGTGAAATTTCTTCTCATAATTTCCTTCAACGGGACATGAGAACTTTGGGTCAGTACAGAACGTTTTTTAAAGGTAAAAAAAAATAATATTTTCTTAGAACGACATTTTGGATTTTTTTACATGCTTTTTCTCTCCCTTTCTATGACTTTTGGCCCCAGGAGACACTAGAAATAGTGGTTTAATTGAAACAGTATCCAATTAAATGTTAGCAAACACACTTAAACCTCCGGGTCCCAGTCACTAGCGGTCTTTAAGTCTTTTTCTTTGATAAATATCCCTCTTGTTTCTCTTTGTCCATTTACCTTTTTGGTTTCTGTCAAGACATTTCTTACCCATCTGCATTTCTACTTTGTCTGTTTTCAATATTTTACTTCACTTCACATCAATTTTTTTTCATCCCAGATTTTGCTAACCAATGCCAATAAACAAGCATCTACCACGTATCTAAATGAATATACCCAATAATATAATTAGTGGTTAAGAACTTTGTAGCAGCAGTTCTTTTCCTGATAGCAATTATTTTTCCTGACGATGCCGCCTCAAGTCCTTAGGTTCTTTGTAAAAGATAACTAAGGGCTAAATTTAAATATGCCTCTTCATTCATTCTTTGTAAGATAGAAGAAATCGACACTTCCCATTTTAGAATGACTAGATTCTAGCTGGAGGGAAAGATGGAAGGAAAGAGAAACCTTTGAAAAGCTGAGTGATGATAAAATGTTTTACCACGTGTGGTTACTGACATAACGCGCAGGCAAGCTTTCAAAAAGTCTTTTAGCATTTTTACAGGCAATCCGATAGGTTTGGAGAGGCTAATTTTTCAGTCCATCAGATCTGAACTGGACCAGAGAATGACTTGGTCCGGTATGTTCGTCTACGTTTGAGAAAACAGACGGGAGAGCAAAACGAGAGCCCCGAGCCACAGACAGATTTGACAAAGCCTGGGCGGCAGCAGTACCCACCCCACACCCATGTCAGTTACTTCTAGGAGCCATAGTTGATCTTTATGCAACCGTGCTAAGACAAAACAAGCAAAACAACCGCAAAACTTCCCTTCTCGTTGTTTATTCTCAGACTACATTTTCTACGCTCAAAGAGCAGATCGTAGGCAAGAGAATGTGATGAAAGAGAAGTGTGCAATTGTTCGCCATCCCCTTACACCATAGGCTAGCCCTTCCCTCCCTCCTTTCTGCCTCCCGCTGGCAGCTCCTGTGGACACAGTGCGATGCTACCTTGGATCACAGGGATGAGCTGGCAGAAAAGTGAGTAAGTCACAACGACTGAATCGTTGACGGAGCTGAACCGACATACCAGCTCAGAACTTTATATGAAAGAGAAGTAAACTTCTAACTTAACTATTGTTTTGTTTCGCCCTTGCGGGAAGGGAAATCATTATCCAACTAATCTAAACTTCCAGGATGGCTGTAAGTCTCTGTAGAACTCGTCCTGATCTTCAGATTTGCCTTTACCATGGCTTCTTTCCTATAGGTTTTCAAGATACAGGCAATCTAGAATCAATACTCTTGGTGGGCCAAACAGTTAAAATCTGCGACAAACACATGGGGCACCTGGGTGGCTCAGTAGTTAAGCGGCCGACTTCGGCCCAGGCCATGATCTCACAGTGTGTGGGTCTGAGCCCCACTCAGGCTCTGTGCTGGCAGCTCAGAGCCGGGAGCCTGCTTCTGATTCTGTGTCTCCCTCTCTCTCTGCCCCTTCCCCACTCATGCTCGCTCATTCTCTCTCTCTCTCAAAATTAAATAAACACTAATTTTTTTTTTTAATTTGTGACAAGCACAAACCCCTCATGAGATGGAATCTCAATCATTGCTAGTTTGATCCTAATTCATTAAAAAAATTCTCCCTTCCACCTTAAAAAAAAATCTAGTGATTAAGCTATAACTAGAAGAGAAATATAGATCCCCAGACAAAGATATATGTAATCTTGGATTTTATTTCCCACTCAGTCAAGAAGGTTCCTCTTGAAAAGAAGAAAGTTTTATCTATGTCAGATAAAACTCTGCAGTGATGATTATTAGTTAGAATTTAATTAATTCCTCAGAGATTATTCCCAAAGACAAAGTTATGACTTAAAAATTGTGATGACAGTGTTTAAATAATCGCAGCATAATCCTCTTGAGACCTTTTAAACATGCCGTAAACCTTTTTCCATCCATTCTATGTTCACACACACACACACACACACACACACACACACTGCAACTCTCTGTAATGCGGGGGAGAGATAATACAAAAATGGTTTAAAAATAAAATTTAACCATTAGTCATATTTATTCTTTAAATTCTCCTCCTCTACCCTAACCACAGAGCATTTTTCCAGGGGCTATTTTATAGCACTTAATCCCCAGCTTCATAACATATCTCTGTTTTTTTCATGCTCTGTCTCTCTCTGTCCCAAAAATGAATAAACGTTGAAAAAAAACATATCTCTGTTTTTGTTTGTTTGTTTGTTTGTTTGTTTGTGTTTCGTTTTTGTTTTTGTTTTCTTACCCACTAGTATTTCTCACCTTTATCTCTTCTTTCCTGGAATGACCTCAAGAACTCCATATTATCCTGAGCAATTCACCTTTTGCTGGCTCTTATCCTCTAGCTCAGCTCTAGACCAATTGTTGCCTAGTGAACAAACTAAGATGTTTTGAAAAACTAAAAAGCTTTCTGTATAATAGGAACCATCATCTGTCCAAAAATTGTTATTTAGTAGATGGATGGGGTGTCTCAAGATCTTTTTCTTATCTCCTCCTAGAGAGCACTGAAACATCATGTTGCACCCTTCTGTGTGCTCATGCCCTTTTCTTTCCTTCTGCCTTCCTTAAAAATAACCTAAGGTATATTTATGCTTTGCAAACCTTTAAAAATTATTTTGCGCTAAAATGTTTCCAGTATCCTTAATACTTGTGTTCATCTCGCAGGTTTTGCAACTAGCAGATTCGATATGAAAAAGTACAACTGTGCTGGCCCATTAGCTCGGTGATTACAGATATCTTGACCTTCATAAGTCTCAGTTTTCTCACATTTAAAATGTTGCTGCAGGATTTTTCTCTGACGAGTTTAAAACTTACAGTGTATGTAGATATCTGACCATGTGTGAGGCATATAAAACTATCACAAGAAATTCGTAGCGTCTACCTTCCCTTTGTTTAATATTTAGAAGAATAAAAAATACCCAGATTATGAGCATTGGTGTTGGTCATATGACCGGCTCTGATTTTTGTCTAGGTAGCCATGTACCCATTTCCAACCACACATCGATTCCTACCAAATAAGAAATTGGATTCCACGTATACATAGTAACACCTTGGCTCATTCCTAACACACAAAATAGACAGCCCTACCTATAAGGAAGTAGGAAAACCAATGCACCTTCAAAAATCAGTGAGGGAAATTGTTGCTTGTGTTTATAAGGGTGATTATTTTTCCCTATGGTATTAAATCAAGATGAAGCAATCAATTCTGTCAATTAAAACTTTCCTGAAGACACAGCTTAAGAACTGTTAACATGGGAATTAGGGATGGCTTAAACTTCTCTCCTGTGTCTTCTTCATCTCTGTCAGTAATGATCTTACTGACTGCTTGCCATGCCTTGCTGGGCCCATCCCCCTCACTGCCTCCATCACTCAGCAGAAAGAGCTGCATTCTAAAGAATTTCTTTCTTTTAAAAAAAAAAACATTTGGGGCGCCTGGGTGGCGCAGTCGGTTAAGCGTCTGACTTCAGCCAGGTCACAATCTCACGGTCCGTGAGTTCGAGCCCCGAGTCAGGCTCTGGGCTGATGGCTCAGAGCCTGGAGCCTGTTTCCGATTGTGTGTCTCCCTCTCTCTCTGCCCCTCCCCCGTTCATGCTCTCTCTCTGTCCCAAAAATAAATAAACGTTGAAAAAAAACCATTTATTTATTATTGAGAGACATAGACAGACAGAGCATGAGCATGGGAGGGCAGAGAGAGGGGGAGCCACAGAATCTGAGGCAGGCTCCAGGCTCTGAGCTGTCAGCACAGAGCCCGACGCAGGACTCGAACTCACAAGCCGCGAGATCATGACCTGAGCCGAAGTCGGATGCTTTACCAACTGAGCCACCCACGCACCCCCTTAAAGAATTTCTATTTCACTAGTCCACCAACGTGACACAAGCAAACTCTACCATATAGTATTATTGCAGTGATCATACATTCACTTGATAAAAAGGGATCGTATTTTACGAGTGACTGGGTGGTTAAGTTGGTTAAGTGTCCGACTTCTGCTCAGGTCATGGTCTCACCGTTCATGGGTTCAAGCCCCGCGTTGGCCTTTTTGCTGACAGCTCAGAGCCTGGAGCTCCTTCGGAGTCTATGTGTCCCTCTCTCTCTGTCCCTCCCCTGTTTGTGCTCTCTCAAAAATAAATAAACGTTAAAAAAAAATTAAAAACTTTTTTTTTAAAAGGGGAGTATTTTAGTCCTTTATTTTACTTGTTTTCTATTGTTTTGTTTTTAGAAAAGGCCAAGAGGAAATGAAAGCAATTGGAGACCCCTACATTATCCACATGATTGACAGTGTTTCCAACTCCTTATTTTTCTAGGCCATGGTGTACTTTGTACAGCTGTTGAATTTCTTAGTGGTTAAGGGTTTTTAATATATTTGATTAATAAAGTACCTAACCTTCATTAAATTTGACATACTGAACTCCTTTTTTCATATAAGATTTTGTCAAAAACTCACTTAAAAATCTCAGGCTAATATTATTTAAAAAAATTTTTTTCATGTTTATTTATTTTTGAGAGAGAGACAGAGTGCAAGCAGGGGAGGGGCAGAGAGAGGGAGAGACACAGAATCTGAAGCAGGCTCTGAGCTGTCAGTATAGAGCCCCACATGGGGCTCGAACTCACAGACCGTGAGATCATGACTTGAGCCCAAAGTCAGATGCTCAACCGACTGAGCCACCCAGGTGCCCCTCGAGTTAATATTCTTAAACCCATTTTACAGTTGAAGGAACTGGGCCTTAGAAAAGACAATCACTTTTCTAAAAATCAAAGACCTACTAAGAAGAGAAAGCAGTTCTGACTACAAATTTGTCTTTAGCCACTAACATTCACGGTTTTCCTCACAGTTCATCTCATCTCATGAAGTGGATTAAACATCATCTCACTTTATGAACAGATTAAACATCTATAAGAATACCTCAAAACTTCCCATGTTTTCTAGTTTCAGGAAGCATTTTCTAATAAAAATGTATTACCACATTTAGCTAGAAAGAGAATCAAGTAAAGTGGGCTTAGTTTCACACAGGAATTTTTTTTTTTTTTACACAGGCTGGCCCTTTAGTGCCAGGAGAGTTACCTTCTTTTGATTCCTTCATCTTTAAAATGTATGAGTATAGGGGCACCTGGGTGGCTCAGTTGGTTGAGCATCCGACTTCGGCTCAGGTCATGATCTCACGGTCTGTGAGTTCGAGCCCCGCGTTGGGCTCTATGACAACAGCGTAGAGTCTGGAGCTTGCTTCGGATTCTGTGTCTCCCTCTCTCTCTGACCCTCCCCCGTTCATTCTCTGTCTTTCTCTGTCTCAAAAATAAATAAACATTAAAAAATTAAAAAAAAAAGAAGTTATATTCCCTTCATACCACTACTCAGGTTAAGAAGTGTTCATGGTTCTCCATCTACACCAAATTAGATCTAAGTATGTTAGCAAAACTTTTCTTCTCTCCTCATCTGATCCAGTTTGCTATTCAGTATCATCTTTTCCCATTTTCCTCTCTGTGATTGGTGTCCCAGGCACAACCAAGTTATTCTTCTGGATCAGTTGATTCCTTCTTCAGAAAGCGCCTTTCCTTCATCCTTTGCCCTTTGAAATTCCATTCAACTTGCAAAGCTCAGCTCAACGATTACTTCCTCTGGGAGAACTACCTCGAAAGCCTTAAGCAAAATTAATATTTTTTTTCCTTGGTGCCCAGAAAACAATTAAAAACAAATACTTCAACTGTTTCTCTTACCCAAGCAAGTCCTCTGGTAAAATAGTTGTGGAATTTTCTCCATAAATACTACTCTTCATAGGCACTGGGTATATGTTTAATTACTTTTAAAACCTAGGTGCCTTGCCTTTGATAGACCTTAAAAACTTCGTGTTGAGCTGAGTTAAATGAACATGTGGCCACAAACATACAAAGATATTTCTGTCAGTTAAGCAAGAGACAATTTGTCCTCAACATAGTCTTGCCTCTGTGAAACCGGCTGTCATTAAGGTCATTAAATAGAGCAAGTCTTAGGAAAAAAAAATCATTTTATTATAATAGATCTCCCAACTCAAGATCCTCAGAACAAGCAAAGATTTTAAATGTATTACAATCCCCAATTCAATGGATACTTTTACATGCGTTCTGAGTTCTTAAGCTCATTCATCAGAGCATCACATTATTTCTTAAGTGTTCCTTAACATTCATGAAAATTAATTCAACAATGAAAATGCCACTGGACACATACTTGTAGGATATGAGGCAGAAAAGATTTATAAAGAGAGGAATCAGTCTTCAAAGCCAAAGATTTGGAGTAAGTCACTTACCTAGCTACCATTCTTTTTTTTTTTTTTTTTCAACGTTTATTTATTTTTGGGACAGAGAGAGACAGAGCATGAACGGGGGAGGGGCAGAGAGAGAGGGAGACACAGAATCGGAAACAGGCTCCAGGCTCTGAGCCATCAGCCCAGAGCCTGACGTGGGGCTCGAACTCACGGACCGCGAGATCATGAACTGGCTGAAGTCGGACGCTTAACCGACTGCGCCACCCAGGCGCCCCACCTAGCTACCATTCTTGACTCTTGATTGGACATTATTCGGACACTTACTTTACAAAATTTTTATTCTGTATGTATGCATTTATTTAAAAAATTTAAATGTTTATTTATTTTGAGAGAGAGAAAGAGACAGGGAGACAGACAGAGTGAGAGCAGGGGAAGGGCAGAGAGAGAGGGAGACGCAGAATCTGAAGCAGGCTTCAGGCTCTGAGCTGTCCGCATAAAGCCTGATGTAGGGCTTGAACCCACAAACTGTGAGATCATGACCTGAGCTGAAGTTGGACGCTTAACCGACTGAGCCACCCAGGCGCCCCAATTATGTTATTCGTATAAGGAACCACTTTCTCTCAAGAAAGGCAAACCAAAAAAAAAGCATGTTTTTTCTTAATTTTTTAAAGAAAACATGGCTTTTACATTACATAATAACATAATCAATATAAGTCTTTCAAATTATTCATCTGGTGATTTTTCAAGCTATGAATAACAGATTTATGTAGTAATTTCATCATATTTTCAAATATCATATTCTTTCTCTTGCTCTTTCTTATTTGGTGGTTCAAAACAAGAGTCATGACATATAAGAGAGACACTGTTTTAATTTTGCTACTCATTTTTTCGAGGAGGTGTCATTACCCAACTACATTCGTAAGATTAGATTCAAAAACAGAGAGGTTTATGTGGTTGACAATGACTGGAAAGATTGAAAATTTGTTGGCAAAAGTGAAAACTTGACACTCCCATATACTCCTAAGCATGTTCTGGAGTCTCCATATGATTTATGGTAAAATCTAATTTTTACTGTTACAGTAGCTCCAGAGTGGCAGGATGTGATGATAATGTTCCATGTGGCCAGCTCTTGAGAAAACAAGTCTGATGTGACACAACTCTGTATGAAATCTAACATACAGGCAATGGCCGCCACGTAACAGAACACTTTGGACCCAATATCGTTAACTACGTGAAAAGCAAATGGTCGGGTCATATGGGTGGGATTGTCACAGACAGCATCAGGGACAAAACATTGAGTTAACACCAAGGTGATCATGTGACCAAGGTGACACTGTTCAAATAAATTGATCAACGACAAGACTTTTTCAACAAAAAAAAAATTAACCAAAATGTGTGGCGTTGGCAGATGGGTGAAAAATGGTATGAGCAGGTGATCCACAGAGTTAGGCTCAAGTTTTCCACAAGAAAGAGACACAAATAGACAAGACAAGACAAGACAAAGAACAGTTGGCAACACTGGACAACTGGTCAACCTCAGGAAGCTAAATTTCTTCCTTCTCGTCTGATTTACCCTGAACATTTCAAGAGAAATTCTGTTTAAGAAAATAAAAATAGACCAATTATGCGTGAATAAATTATACACAATTAAGATTCCATCAGTGCACCTCATATGTGTTCCAATTCCCATCACCTTATACAACTAATGTAATTTCCAATTTGTAAACATTCGCTAATATCTATCTATCTATCATCTGTTTATTACCTATTTGGCTCTTAAGGGAGCATAGACTATGTACCAGGCTAAGCAATAGAAAAATAACTGCTTTCAAATTTTATATCTGACTTTGTGGCATTTACAAGATTATGGAGAACACAGACGTTAATTAATTAACCAAAACTATAAGGGTCGTGTATATAAAGAATGATAAATGTAATAACAGAAAAATACAGAAAGCTATGAGAGGAAACAAAGTCTTGAATAGGTAAAGTAACTTTATAGTTAATAATAAAAATCAGGGGCTCCTGGGTGGCTCAGTCGGTTAAGCGTCCGACTTCAGCTCAGGTCGTCATCTCGCGGTCCGTGAGTTCAAGCCCCGCGTCGGGCTCTGGGCTGATGGCTCAGACCCTGGAGCCTGCTTCGGATTTTGTGTCTCCCTCTCTCTCTCTCTGCCCCTCCCCCATTCATGCTCTGTCTCTCTCTGTCTCAAAAATAAATAAATGTTAAAAAATTTTTTTTAAATAATAATAAAAATCAGTTCACTTTTATTGAGTGAATATTATGTATCATGCATTGTACTAAGTACTTTATAGGTATTTTTAAAATGTTTTTATCTGAGTATAGTTGACACACAATGTTACCTTAGTTTCAAGTGTACAACAAATATATTAATCCATTTTTTTATGCAGGTTCTTTATGAGAAAATACCATATACATTTATCTTACAGAGGAGAAAATGAGGCAGAGAGGCTAAGTAACTCGCTCACTAAGTCTGATTCCAAAGTTTATGTTCTTAACTATTAATTTAGCTGATAAACGATGGAATCAGGGTCTGTCTACAAAGCTCACTTTATTGAACTGATTGAATTTGTCTATACCTTATAAAATAGGATGTCTTTTCATAGTAGATTATATTATTCAGTGTGCATTCAGCTGTCAATTACCTGATCAACAATATTTTGAGGATACAGAAAATGATAGTTTTGCTTCTTACATGACTTTCCCCTTCAAAAACCTGTAGTGAGAAAAGAGAGCATCCAACTGGAGTTCTGCTCAGGTCATGATCCCAGGGTCATGAGATTGAGCCCTGAATAGTTCCCCATGCTGGGTGTGGAGCATGCTTAAGATTCTTTCTCTCCCTCTGCCTTCCTCCCAACTCGTCTGAGCAACCTCTCTCTCTCTCTCTCTCTCAAAAAAAAAAAAAAAAAAAAAACAGTATTGAGAAAAAAGCAGGGGTGGGAGTGTTCCAGGCTGGCTCAGTTGGTAGAGCATGCAACTCTTGATCTCAGGGTTGTAATTTCAAGCCCCACACTGGGTGTAGAGATTACTTAATTTTTTAAAAAAATGTATGTCATAGAAGGAAAAGGAAATGATAAATGTTGAAGCCAGACACATTTGGGCTTCTCAGCTATGTGATTTTCGGTAAGCAATTAATCTGTGGGTCTCTACTCATCTTTAAAATGGGGATAACAGCGCCTGGGTGGCTCAGTCGGTTAAAAGTCCGACTTTGACTCACGTAATGATCTCAAGGTTCCACATCGGGCTCTGTGCTGACAGCTCGGAGCCTGTTTTGGATTGTGTCTCCCTCTCTCTCTACCTCTCCCCGACTCACACTCCATCTCTCTTTCTCTCCCTCTCTCTCTCTCTCTCTCTCAAAACTAAATAAACATTTAGAAATTTAAAAATAAATAACATGGGAATAACAATTCTGTAATCATAATATTAGTGGGCAGATTAAGTGAAACAACATACATTAAAACAGTACTTGAACTTTGGTGAGCATTGTTATTTCCTTCTCTCCCTCGTGTGTGTATATGTGTGTGGGTGTGAAAATCTAAACTTTCTTCAGATGTCAGGAAATATATGATATATGAAGAAAAATGTTAGACTTAAAGCCATATCTTTCCCTGGACCATTTGTTTATTTTTTTTTAAGTACACATGGATCAGACTTCCTTTAACACCGTACCAGTTGAATTCGTGATCTCTTAGATAGGTGGGAAGCAAAGTGTAAAATACCCTGTAATTATTGATCCTTAAGGAAGTGTGGTAAATATTCTCTATTTTCACATAGGTTCCTCCATCACTGTGTTGCTTAAATCTGTTCAATAAATTAAAAGAAAGTTCAGAATTAACTTGCAAAGATGTAGAGTGAGAATTTAGGAGCCATTGCCTCTTCATTTAGTGCCAAGCTAGGCTATAAAAATAGAGACAAGGACCCTGAAATCGGAAAATTGGAATAAAGGAGCTGGTTTTAAATAATTGCATATGTGTGTCTGCTTAAACAGCAGTAGCGCTCTAGTTATCTGTTTAAGTAAATCCAACACACTATTAACTAGATGTTAAAATTTACAAAAGTAGCGATTTGTTTAGATGTGTGTTTTACCAGCATCCACAATTTGAATTTCAAGATAAATATATTTAAAGAACATCTAGTAATAGAAAATTTGAAACAATTAAATGGGATAATATAGAATTAATAAATATGAAAATGTTACTTTGTAGAAAATATTGAGGAGAAATAAGCTCTCAGGTAGAAAAGAAGCTTTGAAATACGACTGAGAAAAACATGTCCATTGAGGGAGTGACTGATTACGGTTCCGTGGCTTTTCCTTTTTCATTGAAAGTAACGTGTACGTATGTGATCACGAATATTTTCTAATGCCTATTTTGTCCAGATCCTGCCTACTCTGACATAACATTGTACTAGGAGCTGTAAGTATGCTGGATCAGGTGCACAAAGAATGAACAAGTCCCCATCTTCTGCAATTATATAAGACCAACTTCGATTTACTCACAGTACATTCTTTTTTTTTCTCTGCTGCATTAGCACTCCCGTTTTCTTATACTATGTAGCACTTAACAAATTGCATTGATTTTTCTGTTTACAGAATTCTACAAAACCATGCAATCCTAGAGCTCCTTGGGGGTTCTTGCTTGGTATTGGAGCAGTACTTGGCTTATTATACGTACTCATAAACATTCCTCAGCTCTGCTTATGCTTTGTAGCTGCAAAGTCACCTGAAAGCTTAACCTCTTTAAAAATCAGCTTGTCTTTTGCATTCTTTAGCATTAAAATATTGACAAACAGGTTGGCAGGTTTAATAATAAAATTAGGTATATAATAACTAACTGTGGTAAAATACAATTGTGGATAAAATTTGAGCTATGATACAAATGAAAAATATCTGTCCCATCCTGAAAAAATCGATTAATAGACAAAAATGAAGGAAGGTACGAAAACCCCCGATCCCAGCAGGCTGGGATATCACTGATAAACTCTACCGAAGTTACAATTTCTTTTGAGGCAAGCTATGTATTTCTGTAAAAGATATTGATTGCCTACTTCAGGAGTTAATATCTAGAAGTTAATTGGAAGTCTTTGTATACTGTTATGGCAGAAGGAGGAAAGTGTCTTACTGAGAGTGGGGAGGAATCAATGGACATCAGGCATGATCCTGGAGCTGTTATCATGACTTTTCTGTCCCAGAGGTGACAGCAAGTCTCGATCAGCAGTTCTGATCACATTCCTTTAGATAATGGAATTAAACCCCTGCATAGCAATTAGTATAGTATTAAAAACTACTAAAAGTTAGCTCATGATAGTCAACTATGTGTGTATGTACATATATAGCCATACATTGGTTTGCAGATATAGAGAAATTTTCCAAAAACGTAAGAAACCAGTAATAGTGATAACTTTGAAAAGAGACAATGGAAGATCATGGTGGGGGGAAAAGGGAGGAAAATCTTTTATTTTGTACTCTTCTGTAGAGATTGAATGTTTTACTACAAGAAGGAATAATTTTTACAGTGTGAAAGGAACATATGATGCTACAAATGTAAAAGTGTAAACGTATACAAGAGAAATTATCCACCCTACCTACATATCTAACCTCCAACCCTTTACACACTGAATGCATACTCACACATCTCCTATACAACTGTAAATCTCCTGTACCTCTGTCTTTCATGCTTTGTCATTAGATTGCAGATTTTCGTTGTAGATTAAAAGTTGACTTTACTGTAAATGCAGTTAAAGTTGGATCCAGTTCTCATAAGTACATCTTTTCTATAATTTTTTTTTTGAGACAGAGAGAGACAGAATGAATGGGGGAGGGTCAGAGAGAGAGGGAGACACAGAATCTGAAACAGGCTCCAGGCTCTGAGCCGTCAGCACAGAGCCCGACGCGGGGCTCGAACTCACAGACCATGAGATCATGACCTGAGCCGAAGTCGGACACTTAACTGACTGAGCCACCCAGGCGCCCCTCTATAATTTATAAAGAAGGATACATTGTAACTTTATTTCAAAAGTACATTTCTTCTCATCAATTTCCAAAAAGCTTGCTTCACATTCTTGTTCCTCAGGCTATAAATGATGGGGTTCAACATAGGGCTTACGAAAGTGTAGAAAACAGCAATAATTTTAGACTGCTCCACTGACTTGTCCGTGGGAGGTCTAACATACATGCAGAAGAGTGTCCCGTAAAATACAGTCACTGTCACCAGATGGGAACCACACGTGGAAAAAGCTTTGTGCCTGCCTTCAGCACAATGCATCCTCAGGATGGCAGTGAGAATGAAGATGTAAGAGATGACAATTATGAGGAGGGAGTTGGAGAGGTTAAATCCTGCTACCACAAACATAGACGTCTCTTTAATGAAAGTGTCAGAGCAGGACAGCTGGATGAGGGGGGGGTCAGCGCAGTAGAAGTGATTAATAATATTGGAGTCACAGAAGGTCAAGCGGTACGTCCACATGGTTTCCATCAGGCCACTAAGGAAGCCATAGACATAGGGACCAGCAATCAGGCGAATACAGACCCCTCTGGACATCTTGCTGCTGTAAAGCAAAGGGTTACAGATGGCCACGTACCTGTCATAAGCCATTACAGCTAGCATGTAATACTCAGTAATCACCATGGCAATGAAAAAATAACACTGGGTTAAACAAGCAGCATAGGAAATGGTTTTCTTCTCTGATAAGAAGTTCGCCAGCATCTTGGGAGTCACATTCGTGGAATAACACAAATCCAAGCAGGACAAACTGGCAAGAAAGAAGTACATGGGGGTGTGGAGGCGTGAATCTATCCTGATCAATACCAACATCCCAAGGTTCCCCCCCACGGTGATCAAGTAGATCACCAGGAACAGCACAAAGAGGATGGGCTGAAGCTCTGGACGATCTGTTAATCCCAGGAGAACAAATTCGGTCACTAAGGTGGAATTTCCTCTGACCATTTTCTTAGCTGCCAGCATTGTTCACGTGGATGAATTAAAATAAAGTAAGAAGTGAATGAGAGGTCCATCATATATTTCTTCTCTCTCTTTCTCCCCTTCTCCTCCGTCTCACACTCTCAATCACTCTCACGCAGGACTATGATCAGCATCTGAGATTGCAGGAACTGAGACTTTCAAGAAGGTGGTGGCCCCTAGAAGCTAGGTGTGTAATGTGCAGATGGTCCCCAAGAGAATGTCTCATGCGACACCAGCTTGCTTCAGAATGGGGGCCTTATGACCCAAAGTCTGCCTAAAAATGGACTGAACCACCAACAGTCACTTACCGTTCTCTATAAAATCACAGGTTTCATCATGGAGCCTGGGAATGGTTCCAGATGCAATGGTGACATGTGTTTGGAAACACTTCTGCAAGTCAACTGTGCGTGCATATGTAGAAGTTCAACTTTTGAGAATTACACTCCCTATGGGTTGTAGGTGAAAACCCCAAGTTACAGTGATTTAAAGGAAAGGGATCCTGTTTCACTGTGATATCAATAAAGTACAGGAAATTATGGCATTCATATATGAATAGACCAAAGATAATGACCCCAAATGTGAAAATAACAAAGCCCTGCATCAATCACTAATGAAGGAATTTTCGTTCAGAAGCATTTGTATGACTAGAGGAAGGGAGACCTAGGTTGGGGGAAAAAAAGAAGTGGTCAAAGAGTGGATTATGTTTGTGGATAAAATGATCAATTCAGATAATATCAATTATAATGAAAGAATAAAATGAGAAACTGTTTTTCCAGGAGTCGGGAGAATATATTTTCATCATGGATTCTCAATGTTGTCGTGTCATTGTACGTGATAGACTGAATAAGATAAAAGATCAGAACTGAAATACCTCTCAGAGCCAGCTAGATAATAAGGATGAGTGAAGTGGGCTAGGTATAAGGATGAACAGAAATGAAGTAGAGAGTGACTCCCAGGTTAAAAAGCCAGCAGCCACTCAGGCCAGTGGAATTTTTACTACACAATAACGTAAGCCCTATGTTCCAAGATCTTAAGAGCTTCCAAATGTGAACAGGTATGAGGATTCATTATTTAATGTGAAACCTGCCATACACAGTGTTGGCGAATAATTTCATTTTTAAGCCTGTCTTTAACCAGAGCATAGAAAAAGAAGTCTGTATGCCTAATTCACTGAAAAGGCAATGTCACCAGCTATATTTGCTGTACGTAAGCTGTTCCCAGGTATTGAACCAAGTACCCTCAAAAGTCAGCTACTTTGACTCAGTGATGTTTCCAGAATGTTGTATGATTTAGTCATTATAATAAGATAATCTTTGAGTACAAACAGCATTGGACACTGCATGTCTGTGAGTCACTTTCCTAGGGAGACAAAGGTGACTGGTAATAGTGCTTGTCTTGAGAGAGCTGGTTGGTATCTTCATAGTAAAAGGGGCATAGGAAGAGAAAATTAAGATTATATGTGATAAGTTCAATAATAAAGATTTGAACAGTTACTAATTAATTGTGCCCAGAAAGGCAGGATAGCCTCAAAGAATGGTACTCTTTAACTGGGACTTACAGGATAACTAAGAATTTTCTAGAAAGATGAGGGTAGGGAGGACTTTCAGACAGTGTGAACAGTACACACAGAGACAGGAGGCTTTCAAGAGAAATCAAAGATACTCCACGTAGACGCAGGGATAAATTTTCTACGGATTAATTCTACAACTTTGGTCTTTGAGAGCAAACTACAATAATTTGAGAATCAGGATAGGTGTAAATAGCAAAAGTGCTTTTTCCTCACTTGCCAGAAAGATGAGTCTATTTGGAGAATATTCACCTTAACGGTACATGTAAATCTCCCATTTCAATGGCATTAAGACATTCATCTCATCTTTAGATTTGTACGGCTATGCTCTAAATATTAGCACCTGGTTGCTCATCATATTACATTTGACAACTAATAAAAGCAATAAAAATATAAAAGAGAAATAGGAATTTAATTTGCCTGTTTCCTACTATCTCCTTTACATAGGTTCAGCAAGCATGCTCTAAGATTTAAGAAGAAGAGACTACATTTTGATTATAGTTCTTCTTTCCATGCACATAGCCACATCAGTTTTACAAAGCAATGATGCTGTTCTGTTTTATTTTACCTCTAGAAGAACCGGCAACTAATACAGAGCGACTACAATTAGGAAAGGGGGGAAATGGGGCACACATCAACCTTCAACATGCTGTCACCAGAGTTCTTAGATTAGTACTTTCAAAACTGTATGCACCAGATCCACTGGATATCAGGCAACAAAATAGGTCTATGGTAAAACTAAATTTGAAAACTGCTGAGTTTTTTTTAAATGTTTATTTATTTTTGAGAGAGAGAGAGAGAGAGAGAGAGAGAGAGAGAGAGAGAGAGTACAAGATGGGGAAGAGCAAAGAGGGAGGGAGAAACAGAATCCAAAGCAGGCTCCAGGCTCTGATCTGTCAGCACAGAGTCTGATGCAGGGCTCGAACTCATGAACCGTGAGATCATTACTTGAGCTCAAGTTGGATGCTTAGCCGACTGAGCCACCCAGGCACCCCAAAGAAAAAGAGAAGGGAAAATGGGTTTCTCTGTTGCAGGAAGTCTCAGAGCCTTCTATATGCCCGCATGTATTGTGAAGCTATATAAGGTGGGCAAGAATATGCAGCTTTTCCTGAGCTCACTCGTTCAAAGAGCCTGAAGCATCTCTACTCTCGTTAGACTTAGAAACCCTAATTCCACACGAGCACCAGAGATTGCTAGAACCCTTGCATCTCAATAGCAAAACCAAACACAGGAATGTAAGGTCTATCCTGCGCTACTTGGAAAATCACTTTCTTTCAGTAGTGCCACTGGTAGTATACTAAAGCACTTTTGAATTTATCATTGATACATGCTCTCAAAAAAAATTGTTTGGGGGAAATACAGAGCTTGGAAGAGGAACCCTGTGAATGGGAAGGAATGAAAGCAAGCAGAAAATAGCAAAGAACTCCTAGGGAAATAGAAAGCGATATGACATCAGAGCTCTGTTTACCAATCAGAGGTGGACACAAGTCTTTTCTGCTCCCAAGCACATGATCTGTACAGCTGGACCCTAAACACTAGCCCCTGTTTGCACATCATATCATATCAAGCAAATAATTATGGTTGCTTATTAAGTGTCTATTTGAGTTAAGGTATGTGGTAAATTACCATGTATGTGGATATAACATAAGTTCTACATATTGTAAATATTCTCATATAATTTGCACATATTTTAACTTATCTGCGTTGAAATTATTACATATTCTTTTTAAAATCATGCTTCCCTAGTTGCTTCTCCTCTGTCTTTTTACAGACCTATCTTGCAATCCATGACCCTGTTTCTAAAACCAATGTAATTGAAGGGCATGTGGGTGGCTCAGTCAGTTAAGCATCTGACTTCGGCTCAGGTCATGATCTCGCTATTTGTGAGTTCAAGCCCTGTGTCAGGCTCTGTGCTGACAGCTCAGAGCCTGGAGCCTGTTTCGGATTCTTTGTCTCCATCTCTCTCTGCCCCTCACCTGCCCACACTCTGTCTCCCTTTCTCTCAAAAATACATAAACATAAAAATGTTTAAAAATAAAATAAAACAGGGGCTCCTGGGTGGCGCAGTCGGTTAAGCGTCCGACTTCATCCAGGTCACGATCTCGCGGTCCGTGAGTTCGAGCCCCGCGTCAGGCTCTGGGCTGATGGCTCAGAGCCTGGAGCCTGTTTCCGATTCTGTGTCTCCCTCTCTCTCTGCCCCTCCCCCGTTCATGCTCTGTCTCTCTCTGTCCCAAAAATAAAATAAAACGTTGAAAAAATAAATAAAATAAAATAAAATAAAATAAAATAAAACAAAACCATCTAATTTGAGTTTCTTGCCTGATTCAAATTTTAAAGGGCAAAAGTGTTTAGAAACATGATTCCCAATATCTTAAAAAAAAAAGATATCTGAGATCTGAAATGGGCATAAACAAATACTGTTGGTAAATGTTAAATATTTTTGGTAGCTCTCTATGATAATCCCAAACCAAACCTGCTGCATTAGAAGTAAAGCCTTTTATTCCACCGGAAATAAGTAGCTGAATAATTTTGGAATACTTAATATATTATTTTTATTTCTATAAGCAAAAGCTTGTAGAGTTTTCTTGCGCTTCTGGGCTCATGTTTATTTTTTTTTTAATTTTTTTTAACGTTTATTTATTTTTGAGACAGAGAGAGACAGAGCATGAACGGGGGAGGAGCAGAGAGAGAGGGAGACACAGAATCGGAAGCAGGCTCCAGGCTCTGGGCCATCAGCGTCTGGGCTCCTGTTTAATGGCTGTGGGAACTGCTCTTGAAAGCTCCCTATTTAAATTACTGTACCCAGCACTCCTTGTAGTTGGAAAGATTGCTCACTTATTTGATATTTATTTAAGGAATAGCAAAATTTATCTTCCATTATTCTTATTTTCTAGCTTCTGTATCAATATAGAATGCCAAGTAATTCATACTGAATTATTGGAGAGATTGCTGAACTAGTTTTATAATAGTCATGCACATTTTTCTCTCCATATGAAAAATGCCACACAGAAAGATAATTAAATTTCAGTGAGGTGGGGAACCAGATATCTTCCTAAAGATTTCCCTCTGACTTTGGTGTCCAATTTGAAATTTCTGGGTAATAATAAGTCAGTGAAAGTAGCAATGAGTTGTTTTTTTTTTTTTTTAATCTATGTCCCTTATTTCAAGAAACATGAAAAAATTCTCAACAAAAGGTTTCACTGGTTCAGTAATGTCAAATTGCTTTTCTCCGGATTGGAATGATCATAGATAAACAAGATAACAGAGACTACATAGATTTTTCATGCAAATGAACTTGACTTACAAGGATATTGATATGCATATATATTTGTTTCCTATTATGTAACAACGCAAGAAAACAAAACATTACTTTGTAATTTAGTAGGGATTATTGAGCAAAAAATAGGTGTCACATATGGTAAACCGGTACACGTGGTAAATATTTGGTGAAAATTTGGAGTTCCAAGATTTTACTTTCCCACTGAAAATCAGTCAATCAAACTGTGTAGCTCACTTCCAAAAGTGTCATTGATATCTCACACCCTGGTGTGGCTGAAATGTTCATTTGGGGAATAGTTTGCCCTCTTCAGGGTCCAGTTTAAAGGCACATGTTCAAGGTAACAGGATAACACTGACCTGCTTTCATTTTTGCTAACTATTCCATGTGCATAAGGTTGCCGTTTCATACTCCTGTAAGATGGACTGAGTGGGAGACTCGGAGATATTGAAGCGAAGGATAGGGCCACACAAAATAGGAGGAAGGGTTATTGAAGTTTAGAGTCAGTAATCTGATAAGCATGCAAGCTCAACTGTTCATAAAGACATAGATAAGCCTGCAAGAATAGCTAGAAAAAGAATGGTACTTTAAGGTAGGAAATGGCAAAACAAGTAACTAATAGGTCATGTAGTTGGTGGAGCCATGCATCTCATGTGAATATTAATTTCCCAGAAGGAGCACCTTCCTTGTCTACTCTGCCAAATAAACTCCAGTGTCTTCCCCTGTCTTCGTTTTCCATTCCATTGTCTCACAAATTTAAGAGCAGGGTGCATTACCTGGTTACCATGAATGAACCTCAGTTATAGATCTTGTTACACATTATGGCTTTGTACCAGCCAATGGTATCACAAAACCCCTTTTGAATCTTCGTTTAGAAAGCGATCTTTGGGGCACCTGGGTGGCTCAGTCTGTGAAGTGTCCAACTTCAGCTCAGGTCATGATCTCACAGCTAGTGAGTTTGAGCCCCGCATTGGGCTGTGTGCTGACAGCTCAGAGCCTGGAGCCTATTCTGTGTCTCCCTCTCTGCCCCTCCTCTGTTCACACTCTGTCTCTCGATCTCTCTCAAAAATAAATGAAATTTTTTAAATAAATAAATAAATAAATAAACATATAAACACTATTTTTTTTTATTTGTTTTAATTTAGGAAGCAATCATTTAACCTTGATATAGCGACTTTCTTTCTGTGAACTTGAGTCCTCATCTATTCAATATCCTACTTTGGCTACATAATTTCTAAAATGCCCATCATTTATAACATTCTGATTCAGGATTTATGTAGTTACAAATCCTATACCCATTATTAGCCATGTGTCTCAGTTTAATTAAATTTACCCCAAACATTTGTCTCTCAAATAATTGAAAAAGAGATTTATTGAGTTCTATAAGAGTTTTATTTTTGCCAGAATGAATATAATAATTCTTTCTTGAATTTTTTCTCTTTTCAATTATTTGATTTTTTTGGAGGGGGGACTGTTCTTCCAACAGATATTATTCTTTTTTTTAATGTTTATTTATTTTTGAGGAAGAGAGAGAGAGAGAGAGCGTGGAGGGGCAGAGAGAAAGGGAGACAGAGGATCCCAAGCAGGCTCAGCAGCATCAGCACAGAACCAGACATGGGCTCAAATCCACCAACCATGAGATCATGACCTGAGCCGAAACCAAGAGTCAGATGTTCAACCAACTGGGCCACCTAGATGACCCAACAGATATTATTCTTTTAAAAATTATGAGATTATCAGGTGCTCCCTCTCATATGGTTATTCAATATGTGTTAAACTGTTGAATGGATGAAGAGAATGTTATTTGCAAAGTAAATTGATTAGTGTAAACGCATTAATTCCCACGAGAGTTTGATATTTTCTAGTGACCAATCTAAATAAAAATACATACAAACTCATTGTAGCTGGCCAAGAAATTAAGCTAACATTGAAAGCTCCTTTTGTGGCCACCTAACTCCTATGGTGAAGATCCAAAAATAAAACAGGAAGAGAAACTGCAAGTGTAGAAGTCAGAATTGTCACTCTTACCTGATCCCAGGAAAGATTCTTTCAGAGACACGAGTGGTCCAAATGATGAGGTGCCGGGAGTCATTTATACCCAAATTGTAATTTGAAGCTCCTATTCCTGAGATATTTTTCAACATATACTGAAAAAACAATGACAATATTACTAAAAGAGAAAACTCCCAAGAAATAGTAACTTAGGCAGACTTATACTAATTAGAGTCTTGGGATTTCCCCCTTGTGACTGAACCAGTTTGTAATAATTTTGAGCTGATTCCTTTCAGTGGTTAGGAGTTTATTCCCATGGAATTTTTGCATTATGGACGACAATTTATTCTCATCAGATAAACAGAACAATGAATAACATCGTAAAATAATGATTCAATTCATGGTCTTTGATGTTTTTATGATTTTTCCTGTTCTAAATTGTGTTTTATCCATACAATTACTATTGAATGAATGTTTGCTGAAAGGACTTTCATATCCAGAATTAAGTGCTTAAATTATAACACCCAGTGAGTAAAATCATGTGGGCAGGATAGCATAATGAGTTGTGTAGAGTTCATTCAAGATGTTAAGTTCATTTCTTAACTGGGTTATTTGTTTTTTGGGTGTTAAATTTGGTGATGTTTTTATAGATTCTGGATAATAATCCTGTAGCGGCCAGTTACATATAAAGAGTCGGGACACAGAGGCTTTTCTTTCCAGGAAGCAGCTTTTTTATTCATGCTGGCATGAGCTTAGTGGGCTAAGACCCAAAAGGCTGAGCTCCGAGCACAGCGAGGGGTTGCCTTTTGTACAATTTTTGCTCCTTTGTCTCCCGTATATGGTATCATACGGTCTGAATGGGCAGTCTATGTTACAGAGTCATGAAGAATGCCATGTACATATACATAGCCAGGTTGCCTTCCCTTGTCTTGAGATTTTCACCACATTCCTTAAGGAGGCGTTGTACCACAACCCTTTATCAAATATGTCTTTTGCAAATATCTCCTCCCATTTTGCAGGCTGCCTCTTAGTTTTGTCAATTGTTTCCTTCACTGCGCAGAAGCTTTTTATGTTGATGAAGTCCCAATAGTTCATGTTTGCTTTGTTTCCATCGCATTCTGTGATGCATCTAGAAAGAAGTTGCTCTGACCAGTGTCAAAGAGGTTGCTGCCTGTATTCCCTAGGATTTTGATGGTTTCCTGGCTCCCATTTAGGTCTTTCATCCATTTTGAATTTATTTTTGTGTATGGTGTAAGAAAGTGGTCCAGTTTCATTCTTCTGCATGTCATGTCACCGTCCAGTTTTCCCAACACCATTTGTTGAAGAGACTGTCTTTTTTCCACTGGCTATTCTTTCCTGCTTTGTCAAAGATGAGTTGACCATGTAGTTGTGAGTCTATTTCGGGGTTCTCTTTTCTGTTCCATTGATTTATGTGTCTGTTTTTCTGCCAGTACCATACTGTCTTGATGACTACAACTTTACGATATGGTTTGAAATCCAGGATCATGATGCCTCCAGTTTTGATTTGTGTTTTTTTTTTTTCAGGACTGTCTTGGCAGTTTCGGGTCCTTTGTGGTTCCATACTAATTTTAGAATTGTTTGATCTATCTGTACAATGAATACTGTTTCCTTAAGATTTGTCTTCCCTTCCAGACTATTAATTCCAAGAGAGTAAGAAACTAAAATTTTAATTCCCTATATACACAACACTCTGCACAGTGACTAGAACATGCTAGTCATAAATACATATTGAGTGACTTTATTGAAAAAAATAGAGTAGGATTTCACCCACAAATATCTTTTAGTTGACATGGTGTTTTCAAATTGACACACTTTGCACTACTTGCAAGATCATGAAATTCTTCTAAAGATCAATATAATTTGAATTCACGTGGCTTGCATTCTAGTATGGAAGCAAATGATGAGACCTGAGTAGCAGCTTCATCCATTAAAAGGCAAATGCTCTATGGTTTTAGAAGACGTTTAAACTTATTATCTTCTAACCCATCATCCTAACTTCACAACCTGATTTCATTTGTTGGCCTTATGATTGAATATAGTGTGAAAGGCACACAAATGTCAGTTACAAAGTAGAATAGGAACGTAATACAGAAAATGTTCACTTCTACCTGCAAAAAAGTCTGGCAAGATAACCTATATGTGATGACTTTATATCCATGGTGACTAGATCAAGGGAGGAAGAAATAAAAAAGAGGTCTTTCAAGGTAAAAGTCATGATTTTTAATTGTAATTACATCTGTTCTGTGTGAGTTTATAACAGGTTGGTAGAAGAATTTTCTTTTGCCCTGGACATTACACTTTCATTAAGCCTGATACTGAAGACAGTCCGACACTTAATGAAACAACCCAAATTCTGATAACACATAGATGTATAAATAGTGGTACGTTTTTAAAATGTAAAACTACTCAATAACAGAAAATATATCAAATTATGGATCTATACATCAACTGGATGATTTTCCAAAATATTTTGGCAACTCAGAGAATGTACACACAAATGACTATATATGGTTTGATTCCGTTTATATGAATATAGCAAGAAAAAGGCGTGTCTGTGATTAGCAAAGGCGGGGTATGCAGGGAAGTAATTGTCATAAAAGGGATAAAAAGGAAATTTGGGAAGTGATGAAATCCTGTATATGTCAATCAATAGTGGTGACAGTCCTATGGATACACATTTGTCAAAACACCTGAATCATACTTAAAATGGACACATGTGTACCCATTACCTCTTATAGTTCACTGTCTCCACAGGGATCAGTTGTTTGTGAAAAAATGGATGCATCCCTTAATAGAATAAAAGGTTAAAATTATATGGTCATCTCAATAGATGCAGAAAAACATTTGACAAAATTCAATGTCCTATCATGAAAACTCTCAGCAAATTGGGTATAAAAAGAGCATACATCAATATAATAAAGGCTATCTATGACAAGCCCACGGCTAACATCATACTCAATGGTGGAAAGGTGAAACCTTTCCTTTATGGTTACAAACAAGACATAGGTGTCCACAATCACCACTCCCAGTGAACAAAATACTGGAAGTCCGAGCTAGAACAATTAGGCAAAAAAAAAGTATCCAATATCTGAAAGAAATAAGTAAAATTATCTTTGCAGACGATAGATCTTATACATAGGAAAACCTAAAGACACTACCAAATAACTGTTAGAGCTAATAAATAAATTTAGTAAGTTTATGCAGAATGCAAAATCAACAAGTAAAAAATAAGTTGCATTTTTACATACTAATAATGTACTATTTGAGGAAGAAATAAAGAAAAAAATCCAATAGCACCAAGATCAATAAAATACTTAAGAATGATTTTAACCAAAGCATGAAAAGATCTGTCCACTGGGATGCCTGAGTAGATCAGTAGATTGAGCTCTTGGTTTCAGCTCGTGTCATGATCTCACAGCTCCTGAGTTCAAGTCCCACATCAGGCTCCTTGCTGACTGTGCAGAGCTGCTTAGAATTGTCTCTCTCCCTTTCCACCTCCCCCACTTGTATGCTCAGTTCTTCCTCTCTCTCTCTCATTCTCTCTCTCTCTCTCTCTCAAAGTAAATAAATGAAGTAAAAAGAAATCTGTGCAAATCTAAAAACAAAAAGTCTTTGATGAAAGAAATTGAAGAAGACATAAACAAAAAGATACCCAGTGTTTATGGATTGAAAGAGAGTTAAAATTGCTAAAATGTGCATACTACCCAAAGCCATCTGTAGATTTAATGCAATTCCAGTAAAAAACCCAATGATATTTTTCACTGTAACAAGGCAAATAATCCTAAAATTCATATGGAACAACAACAACAACAAAAAGACCTTAAATAGCCAAAGCAATCATGAGAAAGGACAAAGCCAGAGGCATCACACTTTCTGATTTTAAATTATTTTACAAAGTTATAGCAGTACAAACAAGATGGTATTGGTACCAAACACAGACATATAGACCAAAGAAACAGAATTGAGAGCCAAGAAATAAACCCGTGCGTATACGGTCAACTAATATTTGACAAGGGAGTTAAAAAATACTCCATGTGGAAAGGAGAGCTTCTTCGGTGAGTGGTGCTGGGAAGAGGATGACCACATGCAGAACAATTAAATTGGAGCTCTATTTTATACCACACATAAAAAATTAACTTGAAATAAATTAATAACTTAAGCATAAAACCTGCCATAGGAAAAATGTTCCTTGGTATTCGTCTTGGCAATGGCTTTTTGTATGTGAAATCAAAAGTACAAGCAAGAAAAGAAAAATTAGACTGCATCAAACTTAAAGCTTCTGCACAGCAAAAAAAAAAAAAAAAACAAAACAAAAAAAACTATCAACAAAATGAAAAGACAACCTATGGGTTGGGAGAGAATATTTGCAAACAATATATCAGAGAAGACATTAATATCCAAAATATATATAAAAAAATACAGCTTAATACAAAAACAAATAAGCCTGTTTGGAAGTGGGCGAATGGCCTCAATAGAAATTTTTCCAAAGAAGACATACAAATGGCCAATTGGTAATGAAAAGCTGCTTATCGCAAAACATCATGGAAATGCAAAGGAAAACCACAGCGCGATACAACTTCACAGCTATTAGGTGGCTATTATCAAAAAGACAAGAGATAGTAAGTGCTGGAGAGGATGTGGAGAAAAAGGAACCCATGTGCGTTGCTGATGGGAACATAAATCTATATAGACAATATGGAAACGGTATTGAGCTTCTTCAAAAAATCAAAAATAAAACTATCATATGACCCAGTTAGCCCCCTTCTGGGGATATGTACAGCCGGTGGAAATGAAATCATAATCTTGAAGAGATCGGTGCACCTTCACGTTCATTGCAGCAAAACTCACAAGATTCAAGACACGGAAACAATGTTAGTGTCCATTTGCAGATGAATGATTAAGACGATGTGGTATTTATATACAACGGAATATTAATCCATCATTTAAAAAGTGGAAATTGCCATTTGTAATATTGGATGAGGGCACTATACTAAGTGAAATAAGTGAGATAGACTAAGACCGTATCATCTAACTTCTTTTTGAATGTGTTTATTTATTTTGAGAGAGAGAGAGAGAGCAAGAGCCAGGGGCAGAGGGAGAGAAAGAGAAAATCTCAAGCAGGATCCGCTCTCAACATGGAGCCTGACACAGGGTTCAATCCCATGACCGAGGGATCATGACTTGAGCTGAAATTAAAAGTTGAATGGTCAACTAACTGAACCACCCTTGTGCCCAGTATGATCTAACTTTTATGTGGAATCTAAGAAAGTCAGATTCACATAAACAGAGGGTACAGGGCTGGTTGTCAGGTGGGGGGATGTGGGAAATGGGGAAATGTTGGTCAAAGGCTACAAGCCTTCAGTTATAAGATGAATAACCTCAAGGGAATCTAACGTACAGCATGGTGACTGTAGTTAACAATACTGTACTGTATACTTGAAAACGCTAAGAGAGTAGATCTTAAATGTTTCACCGTGACCACCACAGAAAAAAAAAGTGTTTATATGACATGATAGATGTGTTAACAGTCTTGCGATAATCATTTCATAACATACACATGTATCAAATCATTACAATACACACCGTAAGCATACACAATGTTATATGTCAATTATCTCTCATTTTATAAATAAAATTTATAAATTTATCTCATTTTATAAATAAAACACTAAACTTAGTAAATTTCCAAGATTAAAATCATAAGGCATATGTTCTCTGACAACAGAACGAAATGACAAATATGTAACAATGAAATATCTTTTAAACTCTCAAATATACAATAATTAAGCACTATCTTCTATAATAGCTCAAAGGTTAAAGAAGAGGTGCTGGAAAAAAAAGAAAATAGTGCAAAATGAATGTAAAAATTACCAAAAATTGGCAGTTTTCGGCTAAAGTGGTGTTTAGGTAAAGGGTATAAATGTTTATATGAGAAAAAAGCAACACTCAAATCAATAATCCAAATTTTCATTTATAAACTAGAAATGAAGAAAAAGGACATTGCCCGGCATTTCTAAACTTTTCACATCCAAGTGATACTGAAAGCATTCTTTCTTTTCCTAGACCTGGGTGCGTAGATTCAGGCTTGCAGATCAGAGGGAAAAAGTAGGTCCCTATAGTTCAGAGGTCATAGACTGGATCCACAAACTCAGAGCTAGGGGAAAAAAAAGGTCACCCTATTCCTCTCTTCCCCATTCCCATACTGAGCACATTCACAAGGGACGGGAAGACTATCATGACCCGTGCTTTTTGGTTTTACTTAGTAACTCAGAGGAGAAGGACAGAAGGATGTGTTTCACAAACACTCCTAGCCCATAGATAATAATAAGAATAGAACTCCATAGATAATAATAAGAATAGAACAAATGTAAGGAGTGGAACTGAGAACATCTTTATCTCGTCATCATTGTAAACAACAAGAACACAGGAATGTTCCATGCCATACTAAGTGGGAGTTTTCAATTAGAACAGTGCTCCTCAAATTTAATGTGTTTACAAATCACCTATGATTTGATTAAAACGCAAGTTTGGATATAGTGCATCTAAGGTGCAGAATGTGGTGCTCCTACATTTCTAACAAAGTCCAAGGTGATGCTGTTGCTGCTGGTGTATGGACCACAGGTTGAGGCGCAAGAATGCAGATTTATAAGTGAAGCTCATCTTTTCCCCAGACTTGAGATTTTTAGCTGAGATATTTGAGACTTATTCATAGAGAATATAAAAATACATCATTAGAATACAAAGATATTGAGCCCAAGTTTTAGTGACGATTCATTGGAAATCAGGGTCAGTCCCATCTTAGTGACCTATTTCCTCTGAGGACATTTTTCAAGGCTTGCTTTACATCCTTGTTCCGCAGACTGTATATCAATGGATTAAGCACCGGACTTACGAAAGTGTAGAAGACAGCTATTATTTTGGATTCCTCTACAGTCTTATCTGTTGGTGGTCTTACATACATGCAGAAGAGCGTCCCATAAAAGAGGGTCACAGCCATCATGTGGGAACCGCAGGTGGAAAATGCCTTGCGCCTGCCCTCTGCCGATTTGATCTGGAGGATGGCACCAATAATGAAGGCATAGGACACCAGGATGATGCAGAGGGAGTTGGAGAGATTGAAGCCAGCTGATATGAGCATGGCATGCTCTTTGACATACGTATCAGAGCAAGAAAGCTTAATCAGTGGTGGGTCAGCACAGTAGAAGTGGTTGATGACATTGGATCTACAGAAGTTCAAACGGAAGGTCAGGATGGCCTGGAACAGCCCGTCTGAGAAGCCATAGGCATAAGGCAGTGTGGCCAAACAGAGGCAGATACGCCTGGACATTTTCATACTATAGCGCAGAGGGTTACATATGGCCACGTAGCGGTCATAGGCCATTGCCGCCAGCATGTAAAACTCAGTGAGGAGAAGTGCAATGAAAATGTAACATTGCGTAAAGCAGCCAACAAAGGTGATGGTCTTCTTCTCCGATAAGAAATTAGTCAACATCTGTGGGGTTGCATTTGAGGTGTAACACAAGTCCACAAAGGCCAAATTAGTGAGGAAGAAGTACATGGGTGTGTGGAGGCGAGAGTCCAGTCTGATCAACAGCATCATGCCCAGGTTGCCCGAGAGGGTGACGAGATACAAAACCAGAAACAGCACAAAGAGGAGAAGTTGGAGTTCAGGCCGGTCTGTGAGCCCCAGGAGAATGAATTCTGTTATTGCACTGGCATTTGCGATGGACATTTTCTGAGAGTCTGGACCTGCGTTGGAAACAATGGAAGTCAAGCAGACAGAAAGGTACAAATCTTACTTCTGACTGTTGAAATGATTTTCCTCAATATCTCCATGTGTCATTCAAAATGAACGTTACCATAAACAGACTTTGTGCTTCTGCTAAGCCATTATTTCATTTGTCTTTGTATGGAATTACTATGATATTTCTCTCTGTATAACTGTAGTCGCACCTATAGCTATACCTATAGATAACTGTACATAATACCTATTCCGTTATCCATGTTTACAACTGAGCTACACGTCCCCTCTCCCCCTTCAAAATTTTTTCCTCTCAAACTGTACTTATCCGATAAGGTGCAGTATGTTTTATGCATCCAGCACACCCTACATACCTCTAACTCACTCTGTAGCACATTCTATCACCTTTCTGCTCATTCTATCTACTTTCCACTCCTCATATATTCCTTCCTCTGGGACAGGGACAAAGTCCAGCTCATTATCGAACTGTGACTTCTAATTGCACATTTACAGATTCAACTTTAGGAAAGAAAAGAAAAGAATAGTGGAAGCATGAAAAATGGATTAATTACATATGTTTCACTCATCTCTGTATCCCAATGGAGCTTGTCATGATGTCGTGCCCTCAGGAGAATTAAGAGCTTTTTGAATTTAGTGTACAAAACAATTGCTGGGAAGGCTTCTTAAGAAAAGTTACAGGAAGTTTATGTGAGATACTTTCATGTGGGATATGGGGAACTTCATATGTAACAAGTAACCAGGAGATTATAATGCAGATGTTCCCAGATTCACAATTTTAAAAAGGACAATCACTTTGGTCTAATAAACTTACACCAAATAAAAGAGTGAAGAATCATCTAATCAAATGAATTCTCACTCATTATTTTGAGAACAGTCTACAGCAATATAGATATATAATGTGCTGATAAGTAAGTAAGTTTTGCATGGTTAGTATTTAAGTTGTTAATCACAACTTCTACCTATCCAGAAGTAGGACAAATTCTGTGGGTTTTTTGCTTTCCTTTACATCATAACCAGTGCTTAGTTTCATCTTCCTTTTTCTCAAATGTTCTTTTTCTTGCCCTTCCTCTCATATTCAATTTTTTGAACCCTGCCCAATTCTTGTCTCATTTCAAAATGAGTCACTGAAACTTACTTTAGTATAGGTTTTAGAGAGACAACAGCAATGTCTTTTTGTGCTTTATCTCCTTTATCCAGAGAGTAGGTACTTAACATTTGTTGAATACACTAACAACACTTGCTGATAATGAGCAATGATCTTTAACTGTGGGTTACTTCATTTCCTCATTCGTAAGTGGGAATGATGATATCTGCTCTACCTCGCTCAAGAGTCATTGTGGATATCAAACTAGATGTTCATAAAATAAGTAACATGTGATGAGGCACGGCCGATGCAAAAGTGAACAAAACCACCTTCAAAATCCCTGCCCTTCCGACCTTCACGTACAGTGGACGGAGACATAGATTAGTGCAAGGAAGTAAATGGTGATTCAAATGGCATTGTTAGGGAGGGAAAAAAATGGAGTTTCGTGAAGCAGGTGTTCAGCTTTTAAGTAGTAACATCAGGGAAGTACGTCTGAAAAGATGACCTTTTTTGGCAACAAACTGAAGGAGGACAAGAACAAGCAATAATCTTACTTTATGGAGGGTGTTCTAGGAAGGAGAAGGAACAGAGGCAAAGTCACCGTGTGGGATCTTTCTTTGTGGATAGTGGCAGTGTCTCTTCAGGAAGTGGCCAGCAGGAAACTGCCCTCTAAACAGTGTATTTCTTTAAATGACACACGTCAGTAGGGTGGCTTAGGAGATGATTTCACATCTGTTTGCACCCAGGAACCCTCAGAAAGGATGTAGATAGTGGTCCCCAGGACAGAGAAAGATGGAAAGTAAAAGATCAGAATGTGGGCTTTTCAGACTTATAGACACTATAGAACTTGGACTTAAGGCTTTCATTTGTAGAAAAACTCATTTGTCGCATGTCACTTAATGAATACCTGTGGGAACTGAAAGAGTCTTGATTCGTGAGATGGTGACTTGTGTGGGATCCAGAAATACCCACTGGAAAGTAGAGCAGAAGTTCTGATAAATGGGAAGAAAAAAAAATAAAAAGATAATGAATAGCATAGCGTGTGCTTACAGAAAGAACGTCACAGACGACCCAGCTGCCTGTATAAGGCCAGAGCAAAAGGTGAACATTCTTAACAGGGGGTTCAGAGTGGGTCCTGGAACAGAGAGACTAACAGAGCTGATGACGGGGGATATAGAAGGAGATCACCCTCACTCCTGTGAAAAGAAGAAAAAAAGACTAAGGAAGAAAAAGAAAAACAAAACAAAACAAAACACCCAGGCAAGGATTCAGCCCTAGAGAGAATGCGCTAGAGGGTAACAGAGCTCAATGGGCAAGTTGTCTAGAGTAATTTTGTAGCCCATTCAATTATAGGTAAACGACAAAAGATTTTTTCTGAAAAAAAGTTTGTAAAGTTAAGAAATAAAACTCTTAGCGAGAATTCATTGAAAAAATGGAACTTAAGCTTCTTTTTTCCTCCTTTTTAAAATATAAATCTCATGAAATATTTATTGAAACTATGGATCCTCAACCAGAGTTAATACACAAACTCAAAATCTTCCCCCACAAAAAATAGATAGATGATAGATAGATAGATAGATAGATAGATGATTGATAGATGATAGATAGATAGATAGATAGATAGATAGATAGATGTAAAGGGCTCATAGATTGCCACGCTCTAACTACAAGAACTCTTCTCTTAGGGAAAGCTCCACCCCATGTCTGAAAATGTCCTTGCATTTTTCTATGATAGTAGACCTTTTACCTTTCTTTGTTCTTTTGCACCAGTGACGGCTCTGTAAAATGTTATCCAGGGAGATCAATGGAAATGTCAATGACCCTCTTGTCAGGAAAACTCAGTGAGGTTCAAACTCAGGACCTGAGAACAGAGGGGATGGCATGGGCATATTTCAAGCAAACAAGGAGCAAACTGTTGTGCCTTAGTTTGACACTTTAAGTAATTTCCTCCTGACTAAAACTAAAGAACATAAAAACACGAAGACTTACTTCTGATTGTGAAATGCAGTATTTTTTCACCTCTGATTGAGGAAGTTCACTGAGGCCTTTCCAAGCTGTAAAATGTTGTTGCATTTATACCAGGATGTGGGAGGTAGGGGCAGGTCTTAAAGCAAGTCTCAGAAGGATTTAAGAATAGCAGCGATGTGTGTTACGTGGGAAATCACGCCTGTGGGGATTAATCGGGACACCCTGGGATCAGAAAGCTAATCATATGACTCAATCTTATTTTCCCGAATGTCAGAATTCCTATTTGCCCTACGAGCTCTGGGGAAGGCACACGAAAAGTTTCATCTTCAAATTTTGACAACCGTCTGATTTTCCATTTTTTTTTCTTTCACACTGAAACTGTTTCCTCTCTTAAATCCAGAACGCTCAGAATGTCCCCGCTGATGAACATCGAAGTCTTGGGGAAGGTCAGTCATAAACAGCATTGTGACATACACAGGTCATGGGCAAACTCCTTGGTGAGGACTTCCTCTGTGTGGACAACTTTCAAGTAGGTAATTTAATGTCTTCAAAATAACCCTAAAGGGAAGGGACTCCATCCTGAACTTTCAGAAGAAAAGACAGAGGCTCTACTAAAGGAGCTGGGTTGGACTAACACCCCAGTACCAGGTAGTACCTAAGTGGCAGGGTAGAGTTTGATGCCTATCATCGCATACTGAGTGGACTCTGTTTTCTTTTCTTTTTTTTTTTTTTTTTAATTTTTTAACGTTTATTTATTTTTGAGACCGGTAGAAGACTGAGCATGAACAGGGGAGGTCAGAGAGAGAGGGAGACAGAATCCGAAGCAGGCTCCAGGCTCTGAGCCATCAGCACAGAGCCCGACGCAGGGCTCGAACTCACGGACTTCGAGATCATGACCTGAGCCGAAGTCAGACGCTTAACCGACTGAGCCACCCAGGCACCCCCAGATTGGACTCTGTTTTCAACTGAAAGTCGCTGCCATTCCTCACCCTGCAGTCACACTTTGTCCTTCTGTCCATCTCTGGCTTTAAATATTCACTGAGCTTCCCCTACAGTTGATACCTTGCTCATTCCCAGAAGATCCAAGTTGCTTCTGGCAGCAGGAAAGGCTCAAATGGATGTCTTCTCAAAAGATGCTTTCTCCGCCTCCACAGAAGTGAGTTTGACCTCCCTCCTCCATGTGCTCTTAGCGCCCTGCCCCCATCCTTGTCTAACACAATCTGTTTAATTTACTGCCCATATCTCTCTTGACAACACTACACTGCATCTTTATGGGCAGGAACTGTGATCTCTGCGGCTAGCACAGGCCCTGGGATATGATCGCTGATCAACAGATACTTGCTGAATGGCTTAAGAGGTGGGCTGTGTGTTCTTTGGTTTTGCGAATCCACAGCAACTCTTGGTTATCCCCTCCCTGGTACTTGAGCTTTTGTTGAGCATACTTCCTTCTCCCTCAAAAATGAAAACTGCGGGGAGCCAAAGTGGAATAAGTGGGGAATTTATTTAAGGACCCAAAGGAAACAAATCACAATGAGGGTCATTAAATATAGGTGATAGGCATGAGACAGTTACTATGTGCTGCAATCACCTTACAATCCTTAGTTTAGTTATTCCTCACACAAGTCCATAGAACACTAGCACCATTTTCTTCATTTTACAGAGGGTAAACTGAAGCAAGGAGAGATTACGTAGCTTTCCCTGGTAGATGCAAATAATAATTGGTGAGCCTGGCATTCAATGAGGCCATTCAATAGTCTTTAATACCATGTTGTTGATACTTTAACAACGAAATGTGATGCGTTCACACCGTGCTAAACATTCTCCAGGTTTACTGGCATTCATTCATTCATTCATTCATTCACTGGCTTAACAAACATTTGGGGGAAACTTTGTGCTTACCACTGTACTGTCAATGTAGAGTATAAGAGAAAGTCAAACTATCTGTGTCCTTAAAGACTTTCTACTCCATGGTGGGAGGGATGAGGCAAGCATATGCAAAGTTTCACTGTGCAGTTTTCTTTTTTCTTCAAATTTGTACTCTTTAAATATTTTATTTAATTAATATGCAGTGCCATATTTGTTTCAGAAGTAGAAGTCAGTGATTCATCACTTACATACAATACCCAGTGCTCATCACACGAGTGCCCCCTTAATACCCATCATCCATTAAGCCCATCTCCTGCCCACCTCCTTCCATCAACCCTCAGATTGTTCTCTGTCATTAAGACTCTATTGTTGTTTGTTTCCCTTTGTACTCTTTTCCCAAATCCCATTTGTTCACCTGTCTTGTTTCTTAAACTCCACATATGATTGAAATTATACGATATTTATCTTTCTCCAGTGGACTTATTTTTCTTAGCATTATACATTCTAGCTCCATCCATATTATTGCAAATGGCAAGATTTCTCTCTCTCTCTCTCTCTCTCTCTGCTTTTTTTATTTTTTTGGATGGCTGATATAGTGATAAATTTCTAGCCAGACTTATAAAAGAGAAAAGAGAAAGGACCCAAATAGATAAAAATCTCCAATGAAAGAGGAGACATCACAAATAACGCACAGAAATGCAATTATAAAAGAATACTATGAAAAATTATATGCCAAAGAAAAGGGCAATCTGGAAGAGATGGACTAATTCCTAGAAAATCGCACACTAACAAAACTGAAACAGGAAAAAACAGAAAATTTGAACAGACCTATAACCAGCAAAGAAATTGTATCAGCTATCATAAATCTCCCAACAAATAAGAGTCCTGGGCCAGATGGCTTCGCAGGGGAATTCTGCCAGACATTTAAAGCAGAGTTAATACCTATTCTTCTCAAACTGTTCATAAAATAGAAATGGAAGGAAAGCTTCCAAATTCTTTCTATGAATCCAGCATTACCTTGATTCCAAAACCAGACAAAGACTCCACTAAAAAGGAGAATTACAGGCCAATATCCCTGGTGACCATGGATCCAAAAATTCTCAACAAGGGACTTGCAAATTGAATTCAACAGTTCATTAAAAGAATTATTCCCCATGACCAAGTGGGATTTATTCCTGGGCTGCAGGGCTGGTTCAATATTCATAAATCAATCAATGAATCAATCAATGTGATACATTAATGTAAAAAATGTAATGTAAAAAAAGATAAGAACCATATGATCCTCTCAATAGATGCAGGAAAAGCATTTGACAAAATATAACATCCATTCTTGGTAAAAAGCCCTCAACAAAGTAGGGATAGATGGAATATACTTCAACATCATAAAAGCCATATATGAAAGACCCACAGCTAATATCATCTTCAAAGGGGAAAAACTGAGGGCTTTTTTTTTAAAGACAAGAATGCCCACTCTCACCTTTACTACTTAATATAATACTGGAAGCCTTAGCCTCAGCAATCAGACAACAACAACAAAAAATAAAGGTATACATATCATCAAGGAAGAAGTCAAACTTTGACTATTTGCTTTATGTAGAAAACCCGAAAGACTCCACTAAGAAATTGCTAGTACTAATACATGAATTCAACAAAGTCACAAGATATAAAATCAATGTGCAGAAATCTGCTGCATTTCTATATCCCAATAACGAAGCAGCAGAAAGAAATCAAGGAATTGACCCCATTTACAATTGCACCAAAAACAAAAAGATAACTAAGAAAAAACCTAACTAAAAAGGTTAAAAAATCTATACTCTTAAAATTATAGAAGACTCATGAAAGATATTGAAGAGGACAGGAAGAAATGGAAAAACATTCCATGCTCATGGATTCGAAGAGCAAACATTGTTAAAATTTCCCTACTATCCAAGGAATCTACATATTTAATGCAATCCCTATCAAAATGCCACCAGCATTCATTGCAGAGATAGATCAAACAATCCTAAAATTTGTATGGAACCACAAAAGATCCCAAATAGCCAAAGAAATCCTGAGAAAGAAAAATAAAACTGGAGGCATTACAATTCTGGATTTCAAGCTATCTCCCAAAGCTGTAGTCATCAAAACAGTATGGTACCGGTACAAAAACAGACGCAAAGATCAATGGCACAGAATAGAAAATCCAGAAATGGACCCAAAACTATATAGTCAACTCATCTTTGACAAAGATGAAAACAGATAGTCTCTTCAACATATGGTGTTGGGAAAACTGGGTGGTGACATACAGAAGAATTCAACTGGACCACTGTCTTACACCATACACAATAATATATTCAAAATGGATGAAAGACCTAGATGGGAGCCAGAAACCATCAAAATCCTAGAGAAGAATACAGACAGTAACCTCTTTGACACTGGCCAGTGCAACTTCTTTCTAGATACATTGCAGAAGGCAAGAAAAACGAAAGCAAACATGAACTATTGGGACTTCATCAACATAAAAAGCTTCTACACAGTGAAGGAAACAATCAACATAACTAAAAGGCAGCCTACAAAATGGGAGAAGATATTTGCAAATGATGTATCTGATAAAGGGTTAGTGTCCAAAACCTATAAAAACCTTATCAAATTCAACACCCAAAAAACAAATAATCCAGTGAAGAAATGGGCAAAAGGCATGAATAAACACTTTTCCAAAGAAGACATCCAGATGGCTAACAGACACATGAAAAGAGGCGCAGTGAGGTTTTCAATTGCTAAGAATTTGTGAAGATCATGATGAAAAGTGGTAGAATTTGTAATGACATAATTATAATGCAATGAGCTTAATGATAGTTTATTAATTCAATATAGATCTATTGAGAATCATCTGTTCTAGGTTTGGGAAAATACTGGCTTTAAAATAAGTGAGCAAAAGCAGATAGATATGGACCTTGCCCTCTGGGGTCAACAATCTGGTTATGATACAATCATGAATCAATCACACAAATATCATACAAGTATTAACTTAGAGGTGTGAAAAGTCCTATGCATTAAAGGTTCGTGATACTATGCGAGCATATACCCAGAGGATAGGGCTTACTCAGCAAAGAAAAAAACTGACACTAAAACACACCAAATTTGACATAAGAAGAAAATTTACCTACAGAGAAATAACAGAGGATCTGGTAATAAAATCTTCTGTGGAACACACTAAGACAGACCTGAAAAAGAATAATTTTCTATGTACTGAAAGGAAATACCAGTCTGTCTAGATCCATACCCAAATGAGTTATTCATCAAGAATTAAAGTTAAAACGAGGCAATTTCAGATGAATAAAAACAGAATTTCTCTCACACAAACGGTCATTGAGGATGACTAATTAAAGGTATAAATCATGTAGAAGAAAACTAGACCCAGGATAAAGAGGGGATACAAAGAGAACAGTGAGTCATTGACAAAAATGGCTAATTTTAAAGGAACATTAATATTAGATAAATATTAGATAAATTAGATAAATATTCAATATAATTATAATTGTAGTCATATATAACAGGTAATATTTAAACAGTTTATTATTAAGTGATAATTTATTATCAATCATATATCATTCTTCATGACACCATATAAAATAGAAGCAGGAGTATCCATGTTAAAATATTCTATAATCCTTTTATTATTCCAAGAAAAGTATGACTAATGACTTTGTTCAATCATTATATCTATCCAAATTTTTAAAACTTTACTAAAAGTAGAAAGTACAATGTATTCTAATCAAATAAAAAGTAGAACAAAAAAACTAAAAAAAAGTTTAGAGAACACAATTTAATTCGTGGTAAGAAAGGGGAGAAAACACAGTAAATGCTTTCTAGGTGCAAAATAAACTGTTAGAAAGTATTCGTCAGCATGTATATTCATAAAAGTATGAAATTCAGTAATTGAAAGGACTCAGGGCCTGAAAGTCAGGGTAGAAATGAACATAATAGGCATCAACTAACTGAAAAGAATAAAAAATACTGCTGAAGGTATCTGAATATCAGGCAAAATGCACATGTAGGTTTTAATCATCAAAGTTGGGAGAGAACGTACAAAATGTTAAAAGGGATAAGCCTCATTCATTAGCTGACAGGAGCTAAAAAAATATGCAAAAATTACAAAGAGAAATTGATAAATCCACAAGCATCCCTCTCAGATTTTATATTTGAAACAGTAAAGCATTTGTAGGATACTGAAAATCTTAAAATAAAAAATCAACTGGATTGACCTTGATCTCATAAGACCCTGCTCTGCTCAGCTCCCGTTTCCTTTGAGAGTAATTTTCAACACCATTGATTTCCAAACCTTGTATGTCTCAGGAGAAAATGCCAAAGATGAGCAGTAAGGTACCACGAAATGGATGGATACACAAATTATCCTGCAGGCAATGGACCACCTGTAATGGCTGAAGAGGAAAGTAACACAACACCTCACTTCTGTTGCTATTTTCCTTGTGAACTCTTAAATCTGGATATGGCAGCTTCCAGTTTGGAAAGTGGCCCAGTTTGGGTAAGACACAAGAGATGATCAAGGCATGCAAAACTTATGACGAACTGCAAACTATGTTAAACCTAGGAAAGGAAGATCTGAAGTGGCAAGTATCAGAATAAGAGGGTGGACACGGGACCAAATATAGACTATAAGTACCTTAAGTCTTTCTCCATCTTGTAGCCACCATCACTGGCTCAATGAAGTTGGTATCATGTGCCTTCTGAGAAAATAATGGACATTCTGGAGAGAATAAGATATTTCTGTATATTCTAAAGTCTTCTGCCAAAGATCCTTCAACAAACTCTAACATTTCAAGCTTCCGGATTAGAGGTGGTAAGGTTATTTTTTAAAAACAGTTTGCAATGATGATGGAATGGACAACTTGGTCCTTAAAAAGAGAACCTAGCAAAAGACTGATACAAATAGGAAAACGTGATACACGATAGAATTCTCATAAAAAAATGGGCGGGCTATTGAAAAAACGATAGAAAATTTATTATTTTCATTACACAATCAGAATTAAAGTCTGTTTTGCAACATTTATAATGCTAGGGAAAAGAAAGGTTTAAATATGCAAAAATAAAACTCTAAAGCACTGAAAGAAAATATAAGAGAATATCTTTATAATCGGAAAGAATTGTTTACACAAAACATACAAAGCACACCATAAAGAGAAGATTAACATTTGAACTATGTTAAAATACCACCAAATACATCATGCACAAAAGGGAAACATAAGCTACAAACAGACTGAAGTATTTGCATTGCATATATCATGAAAAGGTTGGTGTCTAGTACAGAATACATAAGGAGCTAATGCTAGGGTAAAAAATAAAGCTAAAATAACCCAGCTGAAAAATGAACAAAAAATGTAGACAGACAACTGAAGAAAAGAAAGCTTTTCAATCAGTACCAAAGAATGTAAAAACATGTCATTTCACTTGTAATGACAATACGGAAGATTAAAGAAGAAATTAGAATCCATTTGGCACCCATCAGATTGGAAAACATTTTGAAAGTCTGACAGTATATAGGAATGGGCAAGAATATGGAGTAAAGACCAATCTCACACACTGTTTTTGGGACAGCACTAAGTAAAGCAATTTGTCAATATCTACTAAACACAAAGATACTCTTTTATGACCCAGAAATTACCCTCTTGGGAATTTACATGGAGGAACTCTTGAACTCGTCCACACTCAGAATTTCAGAGCAAAATGGTTTTCTAGATTTTCATATTACCAAGGAACAGGAAAAATGTATTCCCCCATCAATAAGAGAATGGATAGAGAGACTGTGGTATATTTATATACTGACGTGGACTATACCAGTGACAGTTCATGCTCCATGAATCAGCATGGATGAATCCAACAAGATTTAGTGAAAACAGAATAACTTGCAGAAGGATAGCACGACTTCATTTATAGCCAAGTTTTCAATCTGCTAAAAAAATATATATATAATTCTACGGACACAAGAACACCAGGAAGTGTAGAACTCTACATAGGGATAAGAAACATTAAATTCACAGCAGGGTTGAGTGTAGGGAATGGCAAGAGAAACGGAATCAGGCAGGGAGGGCTTAGTTTGAGAATAGCTGAGTATGTGAAATAATCTGAACCCAAACTGGCATGTGTGAAGCCGTAATAATGATTAGATACATTTGCACAGAAGGTCTTTACATTATTTTCTATTTTCGATGCATTGGAAATAGTTCATAATAAAAAAAAAAGACAAGTGAAACTACCAAACCACTTTTATGATGAGGGTATGAGGGTGAATATGAATTAAAAAAAAATAAAAATAAAAACCTTCTAAGGAAAATATGCCATTCCCTCAAAAGCCTTATGAATGAGGATTACATTGAACTAGTATTATCACTCTAAAGGTATTTCTTTTCTTGGGGTGCCTGGGTGGCTCCGTCCACTGAGCATCCGACTTCAGCTCAGGTCATGATCTGAAGTTTGTGAGTTCTAGCCCCGCGTCGGGATCTGTGCTGACAGCTCAGAGCCTGGAGCCTACTTCAGATTCTGTGTCTCCTCATCTCTCGGCCCCTCCCCTGCTCATGCTCTGTCTCTCTCTGTCTCTCAATAATAAATGAATGTTAAAAAAAATTTAAAGACATTTCTTTTGTTTAATAAATATTTTTTAATTATTTTCAATGTTTATTTATTTTTGAGAGAGACAGAGGGGAGGGAATGGAGGAGAGGGAGAGGGAGAGAGAGGGGGAGCAGAGAATGCCAAGCTGGCTCCCTGCTGTGAGTCCAGAGCTCAACACAGGGCCCCAGTTTAGGAACAGGGATATCCTGACCTGGACCAAAATAGTCAGGCACTTAACCCACTGAACCACCCAGGCACCCCTAAAGTTATTTCTTAGGGTAATATGAATTACCCAGAGATCTTTATTACTATGTGATCTATAGAAATGCAAAAAGAAAAAAAAATACCTGCTATGGTTGAAAAGTTTTCAGAAATCAGCTTGAAAATTCTTAAGCACTGTAAAAATTGAGCATGTGATCGTTGACATAGTATCATTTGGTAATTCTGGGTTTTTTTTATGACTTTGTACAATTACGAATTTATTGGTAGAATCTTTTGTTCTTTATTGATTTATAAAGCAAGAGCGATGCTTTCTGGTCTTGTCTTTCAGTTGCTATGCAGTTCTTCACTGAGACGGCACTTTAAATGCTAGCAAATATCTTACTATAGTCTTCTAAGTCCCATATTCAAATTAGGAACGACAAAGAACATGTAATGACAGAAAGTGATTTGCTAAATGTAAATGTTCATTAATTGGTGAGATTATAAGACATATTACATACCTCTGACCAAGGCGTCTATTTAAAAAGTAATTTCTTTTGGACAACTTTCCTGATTGCTTGTCTAACATCTTTGTTCCGCAGGCTATAGATCAAAGGGTTTAGCATAGGGCTCGCAAAGATATAAAAAACTGCGACAATTTTCCCCTGTTCTACAGATGCCTCGGAAGGGGGTCGCAGGTGCATGCAGAATAGCGTCCCATAAAAGATGGTGACAGCCGTCAAGTGGGACCCACAGGTGGAGAAGGCCTTGCGCCTCCCCTCTGCAGAACGGATGCGCAGAATCGTCGTGAAAATGAAAATGTAGGAGATGAGAATGATGGCAAGAGAGCATGTGAGATTGAAACCAGCCACCACAAACATGGCAGTTTCTTTGACATACGTATCCGAGCAGGCAAGGACTATGAGAGGTGGGTCCGCACAGTAGAAGTGGTTGATTTCATTGGGTCCACAGAAGGAGAGGCGAAGCATCAGGATGGTCTGTGCCAGGCCATTTGCAAAACCGTAAATATAAGGCGTAGCAACAAGAGAGAGGCAGACACATCTGGACATCTTGCTACCGTACAGCAAGGGGTTGCAGATCGCCATGTAGCGGTCGTAAGCCATCACCGTCAGCATATAATAATCCGTGATCACCAGGGCAATGAAAAAGTGGAACTGTAGAAGGCAACCAAGGAAGGAAATGGCTTTTCTCTTGGATAAGAAATGAACCAGCATCTGCGGAGCGACACTGGTAGCGTAACAGAGATCCACAAAGGAGAGATGGCTGAGGAAGAAGTACATGGGCGTGTGAAGTTTTGAGTCACTTCGGATTAACAAAATCATGCTCACGTTGCCAACTACTGTGATAAGGTAGATGACCAGGAAGACCACAAAAAGGACAGGCTGCAACTCGGCTCGACCTGTCAGTCCCAGGAGGATAAACTCAGTCACTGCTGTGTAGTTTGTCTGTAACATTGTGTGTGCTCGGCTTCAAATGGGGACTGAAAGAAAGCAAATAGAGATGCATGTCTTTGGTCAAGCATCTGTTACCCCCATCATGTCATCTGATAGTTCTAGTCTGAAGCTTGTAAGTTTCACGTGCCGTAAAGGAATAGCCTAGTAAGCCCGCAGTTGACAGTTTAAACATCTACGTTAGTAGAGAGCTCCTTTTATAAAGGCAGTCATATTCTAAATGCTTTTCTTCAAGTCTCTTCGTGTTGACAAGACTTAATCTTCTCTGCAAGATGTATTACTTTTGTTCACTTACAATTTCCTTAAACGTTGCTGTTTTGGGACATTGCAGTCAGTTGTTTCTGCAATGTGGTTTGATGTGGAATATAAATCATCACCTTTTTTTTGCAGCTAGAGGGAATGACGCATATCCCTATAGAACTAGCTTTTGTCCTCTTGCCTCCCCAAACTCAAGATCTTTTCAAACAGTTTGTTCCCTCATGCGGCAATTCATGTCCTTTCCCTAGGGTCTTCTCTACTCAGGTGGTCCCCTATCACCAAACCTTAGTGAACATGTAAGACTCAGCCTAGGATCTCCTTTGCTTTGGGTATCATTATCAAAAATCAGGGCCAAAACTTGGTTCATGAGGCATAAAGTCAATCATGTTTTTGATATAAAAAAAGATACATGTATAATATGCAAACCATATATATATATATATATATATATATATGTATAAAATATACACATACCTATATATCAGTGATATCAAGTGTTTATTGGGTGAAAGATTAGACCAAGCAATAGGATTAAAAGTCCCCCTGCTATCCAGGAGGAGACAATAATGAAAAAAAAAAAGTTAACATATCCATGCCTTATAATAATTTTATGGTAACTCTACCTCCTTTTAACTTTCACATAAAATAAGAAAAATTATGTAACATAAATTCTGATTAGGGTTTTCAATACATATGAATGATCCTAGTAGAATAATAATCATAGCAATCATACAACTGAGACAAGACTTAAGTTACCCTCAAGTGTATCTCCCCTTTCTGCATTTATGGAGGGTACTTTTATGTACCATAAATACCATCTTGTAAAAACCAGTAGCTTCCTTCAATAACACACACACAGGTATGACAGCATGTTATACTGCCTTTTACTAATAGCTACGCATCCAAGAATGGGCAGGAATCATTTTCTAAGGCACTTTGTAAATGCCTTTGCAATAATCTTGCCCATTGCAATATCCCACTCTGCACATGTGGACTTTGGTCATATTGACCAGGGTATTAAAATCCAAGACAAATCACCTAAATCAATGTAATCATAAATATTTTGTACATTTCTAAGTTTGTAAAATCAGAGCACTTATTATAAAAGCCAAATATTCTTTCATGCTGGGATGGTGTTTTTAATAAATATCTATTAACATATAAATAAAGCATCAAAATAATTAATATCTCTTTGTTTCTGTGGGTTAATGATGCAGTGTAACCTTGAACATGTCTGATTATTCAACTGACACTATACGACGATAACTTTTCTTTAAAGAAATAGATCACAACACCCTACATAGAACAGAGAAAACTCAGAGAGAAGTATTTGTAGGGAGACAGAAGTGGCTCTGGGGTACCTGAGGCTCTATACTCTTAACATTCACCCTCACCCTGAGGTTCTGGTCATGTAGATTTCTGATGGCACTACCCATTCATCTAAAGAGTCTACAAGGTTGATGTTTATTTTAAGAAGCGTGATGTCTCCTGACATGTGGTCATAATTCAGTCTGAAGTGGGAAAAGATTTAGGAAGGCATCTTCATGAAATGCATTTTGATTAACTTTCATGTGGATTATAAACCTGGGAGTGGCTGTTTTTCTATGAAGGGTTGTAGAGCATTGTACAATAAGATGCTTGTGATTATAACGAGTAGCATTTCTAACTTGGAAGGAACCAGAAAGTATTTAATGCCACTCCCTAAGTTTCTTCATTAAGTAAGAGACAGTATACTGGGTTAGATTTTGAAAGTCATCAAAATGAACAGATCCTAGGAGCCCGCAGACCACCTGGCAGGAAAGCCACATCCCCCAATTCCTAGCCATGGGGCATGACCAAGTTCCTCATCTTTCTGTGTCTAATTTCCTCATGTGTAAAATTTGGTTCAAGGAGCAACTCCCTCATATGAGGGATTTAAATTAGTGCAAAACTTTTAAAATATGTCTTACATGGAGGAAACACTTAAGAAGTTGTAGCTACTGTTGTATGAGGTGAAAAATCCAGGTCTGGTCTAACATAAGACTCAACTTCAAGTGTGACTTTCAGGGACAAGAGTTTATCTAATCTCTAGCTAGATCCTCAGTGGCACCGGGAACAGTGCTTTCCCAAATGGAACCAATCAATCATTATATATGGAATGGATGTTCTCTCCAGTCTAGTAACTATTACTTTGTTGTATTCGTATAAATACTTGTACTCTTAGAAAATCGTTAACTCGATAACAACAGTTTTGCTAACTCATCAGCATATGTTTCAGCCCATAACTTGATTTTTTGTTGACTAAAATACTTATCTCTACATTCCAAAATATATTTTGACAATGCCAAATCCTACCTGTGAAAGAAGAGTGATTTCCCAAGGACAGCACAGATAGGAGGTTATAAACTGTTATAGGTTTATAAATTGTTTGGGTTCTTCTAGCCTGAAGAGTTTATAACAGAATTGTCATACAGGCACCAAATCCCTATGGTTTAATTATCTCTAGCAGCAAATCATTCAGATAATGGCCAGTCACTAACTTATACTTTTGCAAATCCTAACCAAGCTCCTTGAGGACCTGATTTTGGCCCATGCCCCAATATCAACAGGGAATCAAATCTCTCGAGAATCATAAAGCAAGGGAATTCCTCGTTTATTTTAAATTATGCTTGAATGTCTTACTATTTCTTGACTGGGGGAATAATAGGTTCTCTTGTCTACAACCTGTCAGGTAAAACAGTGCCTGGCACACACAGAAAGTTTTGGAGTCTGGAATGTCATTGGAAGATCAATCAACTTAGGTTGATCTTGGACTCATTATTTACTCATTCCGAGCCTTGTGCTTTATCTTGTTACTAGGATTAATACTCCATAGCTATTATGTACTGTGGGAATGTTATGGATATACACATGATATAGATGTGCTGGGGTTCTCCCTTTGTCACCCTCTCCCACCCTGACTCACTGCCTTTTCTTCTCTACCTTCCTTTGTCCCTCTGGAGTTGAACCCTGATGGATCACATCTGTAGAGCTCCTTTGGTGTCCAGTGTCAGCTGAGTTTGGCCACTGGGAGGAACCACTGGAGGGAAAAGAGGGAGAAAGAGAAAAGTAACTCAATTTATTTCTCCTTGTCTCCCCGATTCACAACAAAGGTGCTCGAGTGGCAGCATCCTTCCAAGCTAAACTCCTGCTGAGCTGTGTGTTGGGAAAGAAACTGGTCGGGATTTGCTTCCTGCTTCTAGATCCCCTCAAGTCTGGTGGTTGTAGTCCTTGCCTGGTCGTTTTAGAACAAGGAGTGGACACGCCTTTCTGAAGTTAGCCTCCAGATGATTCAACTTCTTTGATCAATTTCCATAACTTTGCCTGTATTGTGTCTTTTCTTTAAATTCCCTTCAGGCAAACAATCTGAGTGAAATGTTGTTTTATGCGAAGTCCTTAATCCAGGTCAGAGCAGCACACAGTAGTTATTCAATAATGTGGCAGTGGAAGTAGTAGCAGTAATAATGATTATTCATTTTGTTAAAGATTGGAGATATATCTGGGTTTAGAAGGTTCTGACCTGGAGCTTAAAAGGACCATTGAGGTACCCTCCTTCTGGATTATGGACTATGCATATGAGTCAGATATTATCATTACTAGCGTTATTACAGGTCGACTTGGATTTGAAAATGTGGCTTAGACTTGCTTTTCTGTTCCTTTCCTCTGAATTGAAGTCACGCAGATAAAGTAGCACATAGGCATAGCTCTGGTGCTCTCCTTCTCTTTCCAGAGCCATGACCAGTCAGCACATCTGACTGAGATGAGACATGTTCATGAACCACATAGAGAATTGGATGTCTTGTATTGTTGGCTAGGCAACAGCAAGAATCTTTTTCCATAATCCGACTAATCTGTACTCACCCTACTTAGATAAGCATGTGGGGGGTGTAGTGAATGGAATCCAAAATGTCCTTTAAAACCTTGTCCCCCAGAGTCACTTAGAAACCTCTGCCTCATCCCTTGTTACCATAATTGGCACACCCTTTCATCTCTTCATGCGTTCCAGAAGCCTCTGTTATCAATGATTACATGTTCTCATCCCCATTCCCTCTGAATATTATTATATCCTTGACTTCGAAATACCCTGAGTCAAACTTTCCTAAATTGAGAAGAAGGGGAAGGAGGAGAAAAAGAAGGGAAAAACAATCGGAATCGTAGGCATCCAAAGAAACTTCAAAGAGGTTTGCAAAGTTGCTTTAAAACTATTGGGAGATCCTTTTTTTTAAAATAATATGTCATGAAAAATTAATTTCTTTAATAAAAATTTCAAATTTGGACAAATGCTATGAATGGGAAGTGCACGACAGAAAAAAACAAGTCATGGCTCTGACCACTTTTTGATCCCATTAAACACTATCAACCTAGTACTGGACCCAATCGTTTTGCCTGGAAACTATAAAGGTTTTTGGTGCTCCTCACAGTTCAGTCTTCTCCATAAGAAACCTGTGTGTGTGTGTGTGTGTGTGTGTGTGTGTATTTATAATTTTCAAGAATGTCTGAAGCATAATTACCCATAAACATTCATTATTAGCCTTAACAAGTCCATATGGGCTGAAATGTTCTCAGAGAAATATCTAAGCAAATAATATTTTACCTGCATCCTAGCTCTGTGTTCATAGGAAAAAAATATTCAATTTTTCTGAATTCAATATTTTCAGCTTAAGAAATAAATGATATCTGCATCACAGAAATATTGTAAATGTCAAATGTTCTTTGCCTGTTTGTGGTAATGAAGGTGGATATTTATTTTAATTTTTTTTTTCAACGTTTATTTATTTTTTGGGGGACAGAGAGAGACAGAGCATGAACGGGGGAGGGGCAGAGAGAGAGGGAGACACAGAATCGGAAACAGGCTCCAGGCTCTGAGCCATCAGCCCAGAGCCTGATGCGGGGCTCAAACTCACGGATCGCGTGATCGTGACCTGGCTGAAGTCGGACGCTTAACCGACTGCGCCACCCAGGCGCCCCCATTTTAAAATGCTTAGCACACTAGTGATTTGTATTCCTCATAAATACTCAAGAGATGAGAGTATCTTCCACACTATCTGAGTCTCAAATGTGTTGTAGGTGCAGATAACGTAAAGTAAATGTGAAAATGTAACTTTAAAAATTCCCTGTAATTGTCTACCTCTTCCTCTGGAGACAATAACATTGAGCAGAGATGGGGGAAAACAAGATACAGTGTGTTTTTTATGGTGAATCTGCTATAAAACCAGTTAATTATATCTGCCCAGATGAATTTAAGAACATGCAGAGATAATTTCAACGATCAAAGCATGTATACAGAGTGTATAATGTGGAAGCTGATGGTCAAAACATAAGGTCTCAACAATAGGTCAGTTGATTGGTTAGCAATTCAAATTTCCACAATGAATACAATGTATCACCTTAAGGGAGGAAAAACAATATCTTAACTAAACATGAAAACATAATTTCTTTCTACTAGCATATTTCATGAAGGATTTGATGGTAGCATGGATTTAATACTGTGTTATAAAGTATAAGGGATAATTATAATATATTCAAGCTTTGACCCATCTCAACAGATCAACTAGGCAGAAAAGCACTTTCAGAATGACAAGGAGTATATATAGGGTTTGTTGTTGCTTATTTTTTTTCACCTAGCAGGATTTTTGACCCACCTGAGGAGTGAAGTTCTTTTATTTACTCTTCACATGTTCATGGCAACTGGTAAGTAAATATTTTGCATGTTTCTCTCTTATATTTTCAGAAGAAAATTTAATGACAAAATATCTATCTTTAGTTGTCATGTTACCTGAATCCTTGTGTCAGGATATAATTCCATAGCATGTAGACTTGTGAAGTATGATTTTCTTTTAAAAAGCAACTTTGGACTGAGAGCCATCAAAATGTTAATAACTCTTTGGTCACTCTTTCTCTTTAGGGAAAGGCCCAGTCCTTCATATTTTAATGATTTCCCCCGTTTTATGACTTATGAGGCCTCTTATCACTGGTGAAAAGAGGCTTTGATCTGCATCCGTTATGTTTGTGCTTCTCTTTGGCCTTCTTTGGCTTCTGATCTACATGGTTGCTCTGCTGTCCTCTACCAGGACAAGTGCATCTTGTAGTCCTTAATTTCTCTTGGCTGGACACAGCCTGCTAATCTTCCCTACTGACCCAGCTGTACCTTGGCTCTTCAGGGGACTACAGCCCCTCCTGTAACTTAAATCTGCCCCTTAGACTCTTGTAAACATGACCTGGGAATGCTCCTGTGTAGTACTCAGCCTTGCTGATGCAGCACATCTCAGGTTCCCACCTTTGTGTGATATTTTCACATTCCCCTACAAGGAGATGAAGGAAATTTGGAAATTTGGGGATAGTCCATACCCCCATGGAAACCAAAGAAACTGTTGGAACATTAAGTCAAGTCCAAGGAGCACTATTGAAGTTAGGTGGGCCCACAGTCTACTTTGCCTTGGCTGCCTGACAAGTTGATTCAAGGTCGAAGCCCACAGCAAGGAGAGCCCGTCTCAGAGTTATTTCCTAAGGCCTTAAATCTTCTTTTTCTTTTTTTTATTCACTCATTAGTATGCCTATGCCAAAGTACCAGGCTTTGGGCTCTTTACTTTCTCTTCTGTCATAATCTACATTTTTATGTCAACCACTAGTCCATGGTAGATGGACTTCAGATGAGGAAAATTTGGCGCAATCATATAAAAGATAAAATACTATTATTTTTTCTTATTTATAATGGTATTATTATGAACCTGGCTCAGAAGTACTAGGAATTTACTCTGATTTCAAATTATAATGTAAATAAAATTCAAAGAAGAAATATTATATGAGCAGGAATCATAAACTAAACCTACCGTTGTATAAGCAGTCCATGCCAACAAGTCTACTTGAACTAGTTTCATTCAAACTAACCTTTCGATTAGATCTGAGAGTCTAAAAACTCACTCCCTGCAACTTGCTATTTAATTCATGGGAAGAAATGATCTTAGGTTGATCCTAGTGAAAATGAGACAAGCTGCTGTTTACATGGAACACCACTAAGTCACTACGCTCCTCCTAGCATCACTGCTTAGGTATTCATTCAGTACCTCTCCACTAAACATCAACTGTGCACCCAAAATATTGTATGGATCTGTTCCGGAGATGTCAACTGAAATCGACATTAATTCTGTCCTCAGAGCACTGACAATCTTGTAAAAGAAATAGAAAGGTTATAAAAGTAGTAAGTATAACAAGAGACAGGGAAAACCACCAGTGGCATTCACAAGGGGAAACAACTATTCCAGCTGAGGATACCATGAGCAGAGTCACGACAAAGACCTTTTCGTTACAAAGAATGCAATACCTTATTACCTACCCTAGGAGAAATCTCAGTATCAAAATTGGTACCATGTGTTCTTGCATTTAATGAAAGATACCGCATTCATTTAATGATTAACCCATAAATGAGGATCTGATCCATTGAGAAGTGACTTTTGTAAAGACCTCCAGAGGGAATCCTAATGATGTCCCCTAGGTGATTTCCTGATGAATGCTTCAGAGAGGAGTCATCCAGAGTTAGTCATCCAAGTATGAATCCTCCTACCTTGGGGACCTTCCAGGAGGCTAGGAAATCACTATCCCTCCACAGGCAAGTCTGAAAATCAAGAACTCCTAATATTGTTTGATATCTTAGTATCTCCTCTTTTGAACATAAAATGGAACTAGCAGGGATTATAAAAATTGACACATTAAGGCAAAACCATAGGCAGGCAGACTCCGACTCTTTCTGACAAAGACAGCAGGTGACTGGTAATGTGTTAAGAAGCCAGGCCTTGCAACCATCTCAAAATTGGTTACAGATCCATTTTATAATACAGCTAAGATTTAGAATAGACTTACACACCGAGCTTCAGCCAGTTCTTGGAATTCAAGAAGTCCATACCTCACCCTTCCCTCTTAACCTTTCCTCCTCCAAGACTAGAGACTTAGACATTCGCACAAGAAAATGTACTTTCACTCCACACAACTGTAATGATTTCCTATACTTTTTATTAAGAGAAAATTTTTAGGGGCGCCTGGGTGGCGCAGTCGGTTAAGCGTCCGACTTCAACCAGGTCACGATCTCGCGGTCCCTGAGTTCGAGCCCTGCGTCGGGCTCTGGGCTGATGGCTCAGAGCCTGGAGCCTGTTTCCGATTCTGTGTCTCCCTCTCTCTCTGCCCCTCCCCCATTCATGCTCTGTCTCTCTCTGTCCAAAAATAAATAAATAAATGTTGAAAAAAAAATTAAAAAAAAAAAAGAAAGAAAAAAAAGAGAAAATTTTTAAAGGATTTAGGTAAATGAGTGTAAGGTTAAGGGTGAGAAAGAAAAACATAAATGTGAACACCTCCCCTTATTCATTTGAAGGAGCTTCTCATAGATTTACTCAATTCAAGCTTGCACTGAAATATGATGGCATTGTTGTGACCAGAATGATCAAAACAGATTTAAATTGTTTTGTTCAAGGGGAATATACTTTTCTTTACTGTGTTATATATATAACACATGTTATTAAGTGAACTCTATGCCCAACATGGGGCTGGAACTCATGACCCCGAGATCAAGAGTCACATGCTCTATCAACTGAGTCATACAGGAATTCCTTCTTTACTGTGTTTCTGTCCCTTTCCAACACTGCAATGGATTTTATTGACTTTTGAGCTAAAGGATCCCGTTTAACCAAAGTTATCAGAAAAGATTTATTAGGGATTGAAGGGTTTTTTTGTTTGTTTGTCCCCCGTCCCCATATTGTTCATAGACCTTTAATTCCTACCTAAGCTAAGCATAATTGTGGTTCTTTTTGGCAAATCTGTTATTTGAACTATAATGATTTTATACATTTAGTTATTCTCTTCTTTTGGATTGCTCTCATTCCTCTCATTTTCTCACTAATCTTTCTATTGGAATGAGAGCACTGAATGACAGAGGAAGAAGGGTCTCTTAACAACGTGGAATGCACCCATCTGGTGGAGGCCCATGGCACTGTGGGCTATGCTATGTGACGTGTGACTGAAAAAGTCTTAGATGCCATTCAACAAAATCCGTGCTGGCATTTTTTGAACACTGAACACTTTAGTGAGAATATGAACACATGAGTTCTCTTCTACTCCTTCACTTCAGCTTATAATTTGGATTATAACTATACCAAATTTACTTCCACAGTAAGTGTTTCTCCACGTGTATCCAAGAAAGAAAACCCTGGACCTTATGCAGTAAATAACAGAATGGCGTGATCATTAATAATAAGGCTTACCTCCTTTCCCTTCTATTTATGAATGCAAGAAAACTTGAGTTAGGCTCATGGAGACTCTTGGTAAGATTATCTCTTTTCAAGGTTCTAAAAAACCGACAGAATACTACTAGAGCTAAAGTCAGAGGAAGGGGTATTTCCTTCTTCAAACTAATGGGGAAAATTTTTGTGTGCATGATGATGGCAAGTTCTATACTTAGGGAAACTTTGTGGTGATACATTAGGATCTTCTCTAAGGAGAAAGTATAAACCAGCAGAGGGTAAAAACATGTGATAAAACCTCTTTTATTTAGTTTAAACAGATCATAACAACTGTCTCACTCAGTGCTTCAACCCTAGCTGTACATTAAAATCATGTGGAAAGTTTATTAAAAAATATGCCAATGTGTATACCTCACCTGAGCTGAGCTGTGATTCCAGTATCAATGCTCTCAAATATTCCCCATCTGAATGTAACATGAAGCCAGAGTTGATAATCACTGATTGAAGTGTTATATTTGTGAATATATCATTGTTATAAGCAATAGAGTTATTCTTTAAAATGTATAAACTTTTAATATCCTCCTGGCTTTTGGGGCGCCTGGGTGGCGCTGTCGGTTAAGCGTCCGACTTCAGCCAGGTCACGATCTCGCTGTCCGTGAGTTTGAGCCCCGCGTCGGGCTCTGGGCTGATGGCTCAGAGCCTGGAGCCTGTTTCCGATTCTGTGTCTCCCTCTCTCTCTGCCCCTCCCCCGTTCATGCTCTGTCTCTCTCTGTCCCAAAAATAAATAAACGTTGAAAAAAAAAAACTTTAAAAAAAAAAATATCCTCCTGGCTTTAAAAATTAAAGGCAAGTTATGTTTTCTGTCCTGAGTCAACTTCCAACTCTTTCTAACAGTCCAACCTGCAAATTTTAATCATCAATTAAAAAGGTTTTGGGTCAGATGCCATTATCACTAGTTTGTGTTACAAAAACAAATCAGATATGGTAGCTAGAATTTTTGTAGCAACTCAGTCTACACTGGTACATCACAGAGGTGAGACATCTACACATCATGAAAAATCAGCGGATGTGAGTTGGCAAACTTACCTCATTGATTCATCCGTTTGTTCAATTAATGGTTATTGTATCAAATGATGTAGGTATTTGCCCAGGTTCTAGGGATGTGGCAAAAAATAAAGTTCTTGCCCTCCTGTGGTTAGCATTTTAATAGAGGACAGATTTAAAAATATGTAATAATTATTTATGTAAATAGATAATCATTTCAGAAGTGATAAATGAGGAAAAATCGATCATGGTCCGTGATTAAAGAGCTATTTGGAGCGGAACTTAACTTGAGAGATCTAAATGAGGTGATGCCATGAGTGACTCAAAGGCCTGGTAGAAGAAATTTCAAGGCAGAGGGATGAGCATATGCATATCCTATCCTAGAGATAGGATTGTGCTCAAGATGTTTAAAAAAAAAACACTAGAAGGACAATGTGGCAAAAGAAAAAGGACTAGAGAGAGAATTTTATCTTAGACCTAACTGACAGCAGAGAAAATGCTGACAAGCTCTTTTAAGATTCCATGCATAATCTTTGGAAGGTATAGCAGATAAGACTTCCTGATGGTTTAGATATAAGGTATGAAATCAAAGGCATGAGATAAAATGAAATATGAACATGACATATATAATATAAAATAATCATGGATATTGGGATATTATGAGATAAAAAGAGACCATGAGATCAAAACGGATATTAGGTAAAGAAACAACCCAGACTCTGAGTGGCTGGTTTGAAAGGAGATGAGATGGAAAAGACACCAAGAAACTTACGTTGCTGTAAGAGAATAAGGAAGGAATGAGGAAGAAACTGAACATCAATACATACACAACAGGCTCTCAAGAGTATATTCTACTCCAGTTACAGAAGTTTTGCCCTTGTTGACAACAATACATCCAGTCTACAGAGCATCACCCCGTCTCCTGATTTCCTGATGAAGCTTTATGTCGTGATCAGACAATGGCAGTAGCCATGTTGGAGCAACAGTGGTTGTGATACCATAGCCTAATCAGGGACACCAATGAGCTAAGTCGAATTCTGTATGTGCTAGCTGTGAGGTGAGAGTGGCAAAGCAGTCAGCATGGCAGGTGCATGGACTTCAAATATATTGTCCATTTCACCACCAACCACTTCAAGGCACCTACTGCAACTCTTCTATCACTGGGGCAACTAACAACCTATTTAAACCTCTCTTTCCAAACCTGACTTTGTTTTAGTGCCCATTTACTTTGTTTAGTCTTGAAATGAATGCAGTTTATTTCTGGATTTATATCTGAAAAATTATTCTCTTATCAGAGAATATGACGATGGACAAACTTCCCCAACAAAATGGCACTGAGGCAACTGAGTTCATCCTGCTAGGACTCACCAGCCAACCAGGGCTGCAGCCCATCCTTTTTGTGGTGTTTCTCCTGATTTACCTCAGCTCTCTGACAGAGAACGTTGGATTCATTGCATTAATCAGGTTCACTCCACAGCTGCAAAACGCCATGTGCTTTTTCCTCACCCATTTACATGCGTGGATATTTTGTATTCTACTAACGTCTCACCTCAGATGCTTGGTAATTTTCTATCAGAGAAGAAAACCATTTCCTACATGGGGTGTCTAGGAACTTATCAAACCTTAACACTTTACCACTTTATTCTCTTTGTGGCAAAATCTTTGCCCAATTATTGAGTGCTACCTATTTATTTTTTTAACTTTATTTATTTATTTTGAGAGAGAGGGAGAGATAATGTGAGTGGGAGAGGGGCAGAGAGAGGGAGAGAGAGGGAATCCCAATCAGGGTCTGCACTGCCAGCACAAAGGCAAACCTGGCCCTCAAACTCAAAAAGCTGTGAAATCGTGACCTGAGCCGAAACCAAGAGTCAGATGTTTAGCAAACTGAGCCACCGAGGCACCCGGAGTGCTGCTTATTTTAAATATTTTATAGTCAAACAGATTAACTTTCTGTCGTGAACTTTTCCTACTACTATTAAGCTCAGAAACATTTTTCTGATTGTTGAAATTTTCAGGATTTATTATAATTCTAATCAACACAGAATTTGTTTCCAGTGATTGAATGACTCACAGCTGAGGGCTCGGTGTGGGCATGTCGGTTCTTTCAGGGGAATAATTGTTGGTAAAAGGGAAATTTAGCTAGGGATAAGGTTCTGTATTTACGTATCTGCAATAAAATATGTGGCATTATGGACACTGGCAATGTTACAAAACTAAAATGTTTATATAAAAGTGTTAAGTAATGCACAATGGTTATAGATAAAACCGCATTCTTGCTCGTCATTTATAGGCCACCAGCATCTCTCTGCCTTTCTGGAAAAAAAAAGTCTTAATTCACTCATCTCCTTTCATCCTAAGCAGAACTGTCTATGCCATAATTCCATACATCTCCCAGTCAGGCATGAGGACTAAGCCATAACATTCCTATTCATACCAAGACATGTTTATCCATTATTCAAATAATTTACTGCAGATATGTCTTGTATGCATAGCCATATTTGAATTTTATGTATATATTTTCCTGTATTTCATGAATGAAACCACCTTATGCATAAATGCCAGGTTAAAAATATTGGATAACTAGAAGCATCTGATTTGCATTTCCTACAAAAACTTTTATAAGGAAAAATAATGAAGATGGAATTTTTACTAGCAATTGGAGCATATTTTACATTTATATTAATTGTAAGAATTTATTGTTAGATGTATTTACATCTATATGTATTTTAAATGATGTGAACAAATAAGAAATAAACAGAAGTATTTCATCTAATTATACAATGAAGATAACATCATACATTTGTGAGATAATAAAGGATTGCTTAAAAATATTAAGATGAAATGGGTTGACATCTATATGTGCCAAAACGATACTTGTTTTAGACCTAAAGACATCTGCAGATTGAAAGTGATGGGATGGAGAAACTTTTATCATGGAAATGGACATCAAATAAAGCCAAATTAGCAACACTTGTATCAGACAAACTAGATTTTAAACCAAAAATGTAACAAGAGATGACAGGCTCTATATTATAAGATTATTATAATATTATTGTAATATTATCATAATATTATTGTAATATTATAATAAAGGGGACTGTCAAACAAGAAGTTCTAACATTTGTAGATACTTATGCTCCCAAATATATAAAACAATTAATAACAAACATAACGGAACTCATTAATAGTAAACCAATAACACCACACTTGGGGATTTTAACACCACACTTACATCAGTGGATAGATGAAGCAGAAAAATCAACAAAGGAGCCATGGCTTTAAATGACACACTGGACCAGATGAACTTAACAGATACATTAAGAACATTTCATCCTAAAGCAGCAAAATTAACATTCTTTTCTTTCTTTTTTTAAATTTTTTAAAAACATTTTTAATGTTTATTTCGAGAAAGAGATAGCAGGAGCAGGAGAGGGGCAGAGAGAGAGGAAGACACAGAATCCGAAGCAGGCTTCAGGCTCTGAGCTGTCAGCACAGAGCCCGACACAGGGGTTGAGCTCACCAGTGGTGAGATAGTGACCTGAGCCAAAGCTGGATGCTCAAATGACTGAGCCACCCAGGCACCCCAGAATAAACATTCTTTTCAAGTACACATGAGATATTCTCCAACATAGATCACAGACTAGGTCACAAATAGGTCAGGCCTCAGCAAAGACAAAAAGATTGTGATCATACCATGTACATTTTCTGACCCCAACACCATGAACCTTGAAGTCAACCACAAGAAAAAATCTGGAAGGACCACGAATACATGGAGATTAGACAACATACTACTAATGAATCAATGGGTCAACCAGGAAATTAAAAAAAAAAAAAATTAAAAAAACATGGAAACTAATAAAACTAAAGACATGACAGTCCAAAATCAGGGGGTGCAGCAAAAGTTGTCATAAAAAGGAAGTATGTAGCATTACAGGCCTATCAAGGAAGCAAAAACATCTCAAATAAACAACCTAGCCTTACACCTAAAGGAGCTAGAAAAATAAAAACAAATAAAGCCTACAGTCAGAAGAGGAAGCTCAATAAAGTTTAAAGCAGAAATAAATGACATATAGAAACTAACAAACAAACAGAAAACAATAGAACAGATCAATGAAGCCAGGGGCTTACTTTGAAAAAATTAATAAAATTGATAAACCCCCTAGCCAGACCTATAAAAAAGAAAATAGAAAGGACCCAAATAAATAAAATCATGAATAAGAGAGGAGAAATAGCAACCAAGAAACAACACCATAGAAATACAAGCAATTATAAGAGTATATTATGAAAAATTATATGCCAGGCCAATAAATTGGGCAATCTGGAAGATATGGATAAATTCCTAGAAAACTACAAACAACTAAAACTGAAACAGGGAGAAATACAAACTGGAACAGACAAATCACAAGCAAAGAAATTGAATCAGTAATCAAAAATCTCCCAACAAAAGTCCAGTGCCAGATGGCCTCTGAGGGGAATTCTACCAAACATTTAAAGCAGTGTTAAATGTTATTCTTCTCAAATGATTCCAAAAATAAAAATGGAAGGAAAACTTCCAAACTCATTCCACAGGCCAGCATTATCCCAATTCCAAAACCAGACAAAAACTCCGTGGAAAAGGAGAACTACAGGCCAGTATCCCTGATGAGCATGGATGCATATCATATATATATATATATATATATATATATATATATATATATATATGCAAGATACAAGCAAATCAAATCCAACAGTACATTAAAAGAATCATTCACCACAGTCAAGTGGGATTTATGCCTGACCTGCAGAGTGGTTCAACATTCACAAATCAGTGTGATAAACCACATTAATAAAAAAAAAAGTATAAGAACCATGTAATCCTATAAATAGATGCAGAAAAAGCATTTGACAAAATACACCATCCATTCATGATAAAATCCCTCAACAAAGTAGGGATGGAGAGAGCGTACATCAACATCATCAAGGCCATATTTGAAAAACCCGCAGCTGATAACATCCTCAATAGGAAAAAAATAAGAGCTTTTTCACTAAGGTCAGGAACAAGACAGGGATGTGCCCCCTCACCACTGTTATTTAGCATATTACTGGTAGTTCTAGTCTAAGCAACCAGACCACAAAAAGAAATAAAATCATACAAATCAGCAAGGAAGAAGTCAAACTTTCACTCTTTGAAGATTGGCATGATACTCTATATAGAAATCTAAAGATTCCAGCAAAAATTTGCTAAAACTGATACATGAATTCAGTAAAGTTGCAAGACATAAAATCAATGTACAGAAATCTGTTGCATTTCTATACACCAATAATGAAGCGGCAGAGAGAGAAATCAATCCGTCCCACTTACAATTGCACCCAAAACAATTAGATACCTAGGAATAAACCTAACCAAAGAGGTAAAATGTCTGTACTCTGAAAACTATAAAACAGTGATGAAAGAAACTGAGGTGATACAAAAAATGGGAAAAAATATTCCAGGCTCATAGATTGAAATAACCAATATTGTTCAAATGTCTATTCTACCAAAGGTAATCTACACATTGAATGCAATGTCGGTGAAAACATAACCAGCATTATGCACAAAGCTAGAACATATGATCCTAAAATTTGGTGAAACCCCAAAAGATACGCAATAGCCAAAACAATCTTGAAAAAGAAAAGCAAGCCTGCAGGGATCACAATCCTAGACTTCAAGTTATATTACAAAACTGTAGTGATGAAAAATAGACACATGGATCAATGGAATAGAACAGAAAAACCAGAAATGAACCCACAACTACATTGGCCAACAATCTTCAACAAAGCAGGAAGGAGTATCCAATGGAAAAAAGGCAGTCTTTTCAACAAATGATGTTGGGAAAATTGGACAGCAACATAAAGAATGAACCTGGACCACTTTCTTACATCATACACAAAAATAAATTCAAAACGGATGAAAGACCTAAGTGTGAGACAGGAAACCATCAAAATCCTAGCGAGAACACAGGCAGCAACTTCTTTAACCTTGGCCACCGCAACTTGTTACTAGGTAGGTCTCCTGAGGCAAAGGAAACGGAAGGAAAAATGAACTATTGGGGCTTCATCAAATTAAAAAGCTTCTGCACAGCAAAGGAAACAATCAATGAAACTAAAAGGCAACCTACAGAATGTGAGAAGATATTTGCAAAGGACATATTTGATAAAGGGCTAGTATCCAAAATATATAAAAACTTATAAAGCCCCATACCCAAAAACAAATAATCCAGTTAAGAACTAGACAGAAGACATGAATAGATACTTGTCCAAAGAAGACATCCAGATGGCTAACAGACACATAAGATGCTCCACATCACTCCTCATCAGAGAAATACAAGTCCAAAACCACAACGAGATACCACCTCACACCTGTCAGAATGGCTAAAATTAACACCCCAAGAAACAACAGATGTTGGAGAGGATGCAGAGAAAGAGAAACCCTCTTGTGCTGTTGGTGGGAATGCAAAGTGGTGCAGGGACTCTGGAAACCAGTATGAAGTAGCCTCAAAAAGTTAAAAATAGAACTACCCTATGATCCAGAAATTGTGCTACCAGGTAGCCATTCAAAGAATACAAATACTGATCTGGAAAGATATATGCACCCCAATGTTTGTGGCGGCCTTACCATCATAGCCAAACTATGGAAAGAACCCAAATGTCCATCAACTAATAAATAGATAAAGAAGTTAGTGTGTGTGTGTGTGTGTGTGTGTGTGTAATGGCATATTCCTCAGCCATAAAAAGGAATGAAATCTTGCCATTTGCACTGACATGGATGGGATTAGAGAGTATTATGCAAAATGAGATAAGTCAGTTAAAGACAAATACCATATGATTTCACTCATATGAAATAAGCAGATAAACATAGGGGAAAAAAAGAAACAGAAGCAAACCAGAAAACAGGCTATTAATTATGCACAACACACTGAGGGTTACAGGAGGGGAGGTATGTGGGAGAATGGTTTCAATGAAGCATGGGTATTAAGGAGAGTACTTGTGATGAGCCCTAGGAGTCGTATGTAAGGGAAGGATCACTAGATTCAACACCTGAAACAAATATTACACGGTATCTTAACTCAAAGGAATTTTTTAATTAAAAAAAAAAGAGGAAACAGGTTAAAATATGAAGGGAAAAGTTATATAATATCACAGTGTGCAATAAAATTTTATTTAGAAAAATTCAACATATTCCTACAAAATATGGCCAGGAAAAATTAATAACATACAGAGATGCTTGCTTATTTAATTTTAGGTGGCAGAGAAGCCACAAAACAAAATTTAAAAAAAAATTTCCCATAAAAATGTAAATATTCTTCATATGAGGAATCATCAGAAATAACATGAACAGCAATCATCAAACTGATGTATGTCTTTTATTACGTAAAAGTATGTTTCAATTATTCTTCTGTTCCAATTAAAACATATTCCTTTCGTAAGAGTGCAGTTGAGACAACAAAGAAGACAAACAATCTTAAATAATATGCCCTAATATTAATAAAGGCACAGTCAACTGGTTACGCTCAAGCATAACTAGTCATAAGTGCTTATGACTAAGTTGATGACTCCCAGAGAAAAATTTACCCACAGAAAAAAATTAACAAAAAGTTTAAGAAATAGCAAAAGCCATATTCAGAGCATTAAATGCAGCAATTCCCCATCCTAAAAAAACAATCAAGCATGTTCATGGAGATATGAGTTAATCCTTGCAATAATAGGATACAATATGACAGAAGCTTGCAAGACAAACTGTATGCAAAGAAGGTGCACCAAATTCATTGTAATAAGAGATTACAAGTACGTTTTGCTTTTTTTTTTCAAAATTTAATTTGAATTTTGTTCCAAAATTGAAAAACCCCTTAGTATTTTCCAATTTACTTTTCTACAATTCATATGCAATATTCTTGTAACTAGTTTCAAGTATGGTCGAATTTTCTGTATAATACTTTAAAAGTGATGTTCACTAAAAATATTTAGTCTGTATGAAAATACAAACATTATACTATCAAGTGAAAACTTAGTATTCAAACTTGTATAGTTTCCAATGTGGGGCAATGATTCCAATTGTGTCTCAGGAATTATAAGAATAGGTATGCATATCAAATCATTGAGAAAAATATAATAAAATACAAACAGAAGGGGCGCCTGGGTGGCTCAGTCAGTTAAGCAGCCGACTTTGGCTCAGGTCACGATCTCATGGTTCGTGGGTTCGAGCCCCGCATCAGGCTCTGTGTTGACAGCTCAGAGCCTGGAGCCTGTTTCAGATTCTGCCCCTCCCCCACTCGTGCTCTGTCTCCTCTGTCTCGAAAATAAATAAACATTAAAGAAAAATTTAAAAATAAATAAATAAATAAATAACAATAAAATGTAAACAGAAGTTGCCCACTGGAGTAGGAAATGTCACCAATAAATGTCATTGCCTCACATCAGTTTATTTTTTTAATTTGCATATGGCAAACATTGTTGAAAGAATCAGCCTTATTCATTCAACTGAGACCTAAGAATGGAGCCTAACTTACTAAAACTGCAGGTCATTTAAGTATTGTTCTGGAAAAGCATTTGAATACATTACTGTAAATACAGGAATTGATTTCACATAAGCATTTACTACTGCCATCTTAGTTAATATCCGAGCACGCAACATTAGAACACCGACATTTAAGATAATTTTTAGAAAATTTAACTTACATTTCAATACGCAGCCATCAGCTTGACTAATAACACATAGGTTCATGTGCTAACGTGTTGAATTATGCGCCTCTTCATATAACTTCTTTACTATTACTTTTCACGATAGAAATTTTGGAAAATACTGCAACAGCCTTATTCACCAAATAATGAGTCACAGACACTTTTATGAACCAAAGTAAATATCAGGTATTCTCCTCAGAAAGATAAAGACACACCGCTCATTTGTAGAATGTTTCAGGGCATTCTTAGGTCTACAGAGCCAATTGATAGACTCTATTAAGTCTGAATAAATTGGATCTAAGTCAGAAGTACTAAATGAAATATATATCTAGATTTCTATTATACTATGATTGAACTGGATCCATGATTCTGAAAACTTATAAGCAGGTGTTGAGAGTATTTTTTTCAAAATTGAGGAGCATAAACAATATTTATAATAAGACAAAACTTTTTCAGGATATCTGTAATATTGGTTGGGAAAAAATATGGAAAGCTTAAACTTATAGGGGATCCATATATTTAAAATTCCCCCGGGGTGCCTGGGTGGCTCAGTCGGTTGGGCGGCCGACTTCTGCTCAGGTCATGATCTCATGGTCCGTGAGTTCAAGCCCCGCGTCGGGCTCTGTGCTGACAGCTCAGAGCCTGGAGCCTGTTTCGGATTCTGTGTCTCCCTCTCTCTGACCCTCCCCTGTACATGCTCTGTCTCTCTCTGTCTCAGAAATAAATAAACGTTTAAAAAAAATAATAAAAATAAAATAAAATTCCCCCAATGTAATATAGTGATTACTCAGGCACAAGACCATTGATCTATATCACTCATTGAAGAATAAATTATTTCATAATTCTCTTTTAAAATGTTTAAAACTAATCACTTTATTTTGAACCTCATTATGGCTCTCTAGACCATATAATTCAGAGGAGATGAATCTCCCATGTTCCAATCAAACTGAATTAATTCTAATATTTATCCCCAAGAAAATAAAGATGTTAAAGTGTTTTCGGGAATTATTGGATACTACACAATTTACATTCTGAGATGTTTTTGCTAAGGAAAATACTGTTTCAACATTACAATTTTTATTAAAGCTATTACTTTGTGGAGAAATTTGCTAATGTCATTGAGAGTTTATGTAATATTCCATCATGACTATAGAGTAGTAGGTTTGCCCTGTGAAGGGACCACTATGTTATTACAGACACTCAGTAATTACAATGAAGACATGCTACATTGCAGTTTTATGAAAGAGATTTCCCTGAATGATTTGCTGCATAGCATGGATCACATGCTTGTTTCTTAAACTGTAGATCAGTGGGTTCAACATTGGGCTCAAGAAAGTATAAAAGACTGCAATTATTTTGGACTCCTCCACAGACTTCTCAGATGGGGTCCTTAAGTACATGCAGAAGAGGGTTCCATAAAATAGGGTGACTGTTGTCAAGTGGGAACCACAAGTAGAAAAGGCCTTGTGCCTGCCTTCAGCAGAACGGATCCTCAAGATGGCTGCAATAATGAGAAGGTAGGAAAGGACAATGATGAAGAGAGAGCTTGACAGAGTCAAGCCAGCGACTACCAACATCGCCATCTTTTTGACATAAGTGTCAGAGCAAGCCAACATTAACAGAGGAGGATCTGCACAGTAGAAATGATTGATTTCAAGGGAGCCACAGAAGGACAAGTGAAAAGTCAGCAGTGTCTGGGAGAGTCCATTAAGGAAGCCATAAATATAGGGGACCATGACTAGAGAGATACAAACGTTCTTAGACATTCTGGTATTATAACGTAAAGGGCTACAAATGGCTACATAGCGATCCAATGCCATTGAAGCCAGCATGTAAAGTTCAGTGATCACCAGGGCAATGAAGAGAAGACACTGTGTGAAGCATCCAGCATAGGAGATGGTCTTCTGGTCGGAGAGGAAGTTGTGCAGCATGTTTGGAGTGATATTGGAGGAATAGCAAATGTCCACGAAGGAGAGGTGGCTAAGGAAGAAGTACATGGGTGTTTGGAGGTGAGAATTGGTCCTGATCAGCATAATCATGCAGAGATTGCCTGCCAGCGTGATCAGGTAGATTACCAGAAACACCCCAAACAGGATCTTCTCCAGGACAGGGTCGTCTGTGAGTCCCAAGAGAATGAATTCTGTCACTGTAGTGTGGTTTGGGGAAGACATTCTCTTATCCCTTTTAAACTGAGAGTGACAGAGAAAGTGAGAAATTCCGTCTGATCCAGAGTCTCCATTTACTCCATCCATTTCATCATTTATTCATTGATATATGCATCTACCAGAAAATTTCTCTTCTAACAATACATCAGAACGTCTACATAAATATTTAGTACATGTCACTGTACTGTCTTTTTCTCCTATATCTCAAATGCCAAACATACACACACTTTCTCTGTCTCCTGTGTATATATATTCATATATGCACATTTCATATTAACTATTATCTACTAATGTATAATATTATGTATTCTATGTATATACATGTTCATACATTTATGCCTTTCTTCCCAGGGAACTCCATATTTGAATTTGGTCACACTTTGAGAAAAAGAAAACCCGTGGGATGAAATTCAGCAATGAAAAGGTGCAAGAAAGGTTGCCTGGGTGGCTCGATCGGTTAAGCTTCCAACTTCGGCGCAGGTCATGATCTCACAGTTCACAGGTTCAAGCCCACATCGGGCTCTGTGCTGACAGTTTGGAGCCTGGAGCCTGCTTTGAATTCTGTGTCTCCCTCTCTGTCTGCTCTTCCCCCACTTGTGCTCTGTCTCTCTCTCAAAAAATAAATAAATAAACTTTAAAAAATTAAAAAGAAAAAAAAGATTAACTCAATTTGGGGGACTTAGCTGGCTCAGTCGGTTAAGTGTCTGACTTCGTTTCAGGTCATGATCTCACAGTTCGTGGGTTCAAACCCTGTGTCAGGCTCTGTGCTTACAGCCCAGGCCTGGAGCCTGCTTTGGATTCTATTTCCCCGCCTGTCTCTGCCCCCCCTGTGCTTGTGCTCTGTCTCTCATCTCAAATAAATAGATAGATAGATAGATAGATAAAATAGATTTTTTTTAAATAAGAAAAGGTGCAGGTAATTAGTTAGCATCATTCAAATGGACAAAAATGAGCTTGCATTTCTAATGTCCCACAAACAATGATAGGTTATTGTTTCAGATATAACATGGGAGATAAATCTTTAGTACCATATTTTCTCCTTAAATCTACAGCCGTCTGGCTTGATTTCATTCAGAAACATTTATTTATGAGATTCATCTCTTGATAGTTGGCTAACAGTTTACAGAATAAAGAATTATTTCTGCTCTGTAAATTGACACATTCATTTATTCATTTACACTGTAAAGGCTGATTTGTTTTTTCCGTCCTAGGTTCTGTGGTTACCACAGTGAACAAACACCCCAACCTCATGCTGCATATATTGTAGGAAAATGAACAGATAGTAGACACATAGACAAAGAGATATATCATTATGTTAGTTAAAAGCAAGGGCTATGAAGAAAAGTAAAGACGGAATGCATTTAGATGCATTTTTTCCTCTTTATTGGGATACAAATCTCCACACAAAGAACATAACATATTTTTAGTAAACGATGTAGAAAGTGACCTACCTGGAAAAATCTGATTTACCATGTTTTGTAAAATCAAGGTGGGAAGATTTATAATGTATTTCTTAAGTATATTCCGTAGAGTATTAAAAAATAATTCTAAAAAAGTAATTAAAAGAGTCTTTGTTCCTCACAGGTATAACCTTAAATTGATGCTCTGAGAACTGAATTCTCCTTTGAGGCCAATATCCTATCTAACATATATATACACTGCTTAGTTCTGTGCATGAGATCTTTAGCACAATTAGCAAAATTAGCCCTCCGTTTTAATACTATTGGAAGAAGGAAGACAAGGATAGACAGGTTTTGCTTTTTTTAATGTGGTAGAGTGGGAATTCCAATTAGAAAGTCTGTTTTTCCCTGTGAACACTAAGGTGACTTCAGCTAGTGAGACTGCAGACTAAGAAGGTACTATAGGTGAGTGATTTGAGGAGCACAGAGACCAGGAAAACTGCAGACTAGAAAAAATACTCACCTCAAGTAATTCTGACAAAGGATCTATGTCCAGAATAAGTGCATATCCTCCATAACTAAGGGATGAAAATATAACCAGCCCAGTAAAAAAGAATCTGAAATGAACAGGCTCTTCATAAAAGATATCTGAACAGCCAATAACAACAGGGAAAAAAAATGTCGACCACTATAATTGTCAAGAAAAGCAAATTATAACTACCTCCGGATGCTTCTTCACACCCATCTCAAGAGCAGGAATTAAAACAGATTGAGAATAAACAGACAAAAATGACAATGCGAAATAACGTAACTCTCCTAATACATCCCTTGAGGGAATATAAAGTCATTCAGCGACTTTGGAAAATGGGTCTACCTCCTAAAATTTCTCATAGACTTACAGTTTCTTACTAACCTGTGACGAAGCAAGTATTAAGTATTTATTCAAGAAAATAGATGACACTTATCCACAAAGAAACTCAAACATATATTAGCAGACGCATAGACAAACAATTTGTGGTATGTCCAGATGTGGACACAAAATGAACAAAACGTTTTAAAAATTTGGAAGAGAAAGGAGACGAGTTTTATTTGAGCCCAAGGTGGGACAGATGCCCAAGATACACAGTCTTCAGAAAGAAGAGAGTGCTCAGGGGAGGAACACTATATATATATATATATATATATATATATATATATATATATATATATTACATAAGGAGTTACAAATTACCATGATGAAGGACATTCCAGAAAGTTACAAACCTAATCTTATGTTTTTAGTATGTGCATGGCTGCATGACTTTAATCTTAGGGGAATCAGGAAGGTTTTGCTTTTTGTTTTGTTTTGTTTCTTTATGTTTGGGATGCCTCTTCTTGGCGATTTCTTTATTTGTATTTTTTTAATGAAGCAGATAGATGTGTGCTCGGGGGAGAAACAACCCATGCTTTGAGCCTTTGTGGACTCACTTGGACCTTGGTAAATTTTAATTTTTTTTTTTTGGTGTTTATTTATTTTTGAGACAGAGAGAGACAGAGTGTGAGTGGGGGAGAGGCAGAGAGAGAGGGAGCCACAAAATCTGAAAAAGGCTCGAGGCTCTGAGCTATCAGCACAGAGCCCAATGCGGGGCTCGATCTCACTAACCATGAGATCATGACCTGCCAACTGAAGCATCCAGGCACCCCTGGACCTTGGTAAATTTTAATAATAACTTTCCTGGTAGCCCAGGAGCAGGGCCCCCAATGTTATTGAAAATTTCCTTTGTTACATATAATGGAACACTGCATGGAAATAAAAACAAAAACTGACTAACGCAACTTAAATAACTCCTGAAAACATACTACAGAGAACGACCAACTTCCTAAAAGCAGGGGAATGGTCTCTCCCAAACCTGTTCCTCCGTAAAATCAATGAGAACACTGGCAGAGTGGTCAAATCAACTTCTTCGGACTTTTGGAAAGTAACCAAAGGCCTGCAATAAACCTAGGATTGCTTATTCAAATAAAAATGGCAGAATCTGGTAAGAAGGTTGACCCCTGTGGTGATTTTATGTGCCCCGTTCCCATTCCCCATCCTCAGCAGCTTTGAAAACATGCAATTGTGATTGCATGGCTGCACGCACTGCCAAGATACAATCAAAATCTCTATCTTTCATTGTGAGTATATGTACCCCCATAAATTTGATTTAAAGGTCACTTTTATTTTCACAGGGTCAAGCAGATGAAGTTATTCACTAGATGCTTAATACTGACAAAATATTTGTTACTAATAAAGCGTAACAGCAAAGGTATGCTGTGATCGGGGCTCTTTCCAGCCTTAAACTAATGCAGTTCAAGAGCAACCGTTTCCTTCCCCTCAAAAAAATTTTAAGAAACACTTCAAGGATGGAATCCAGAAAGCTATGTAGATAATCTTTTTTCCTTTCCCTTTTCTTGGTTCCCAGTTTCAGAGACCTTGGTTTTAAAAACATGAGAGGATGAAAGACAAGCAGCTAAGGAGAAATAGTTAGATGAAGAATTTTAAGTAGTAAATGGGAGTGGTCAAAGGAAATATACGAGAGTTCTCTCCATGAATCTTCATCAGCTTTATGCAGTATTACGTGCTGGGCACCATGGCCTATGACAGGTACATGGCCATCTGCCATCCCCTACGCTACAACAGCAGAATGTCCAGGCCCCTTTGCATCTGCCTTGTCACTGTCCCCTACTTCTGGGTACTATGGTGGGCACAGTGCATGTACTATTGGCCTCCCGCTTATCCTTCTATGGACACCACATCATCAACCATTTCTACTGTGCTGACCCACCCCTCCTGATGCTGACAGGATCAGACCCTTACAGAAAACAGACGGCTCTGTTTGTGTGTGGGGATTAACCTCACCGTTCCATCCTTATATCCTACTCATCATCCTTATCACCTACATTTTCATTTTCATCACCATCATGAGGATCCCTTCCAGCAAACGCCAGTGCAAAGCCTTCTCCACCCGTGGCTCCCACCTGATCGCTGTCGCCATGTTTTTGGGGTCCCTATTCTGCATGTATGTGAGACCAGCCCCTGAGCAGTCTGTTGAACAGGGAAAATTGTGGCAGTGGTTTGTATCTTTGTGAGTCTCATGCTGAATCTATTTATCTACAGCCTGAGGAACAAAGATGTGAAGCAGGCTTTGAGAACAGGGTTTCGGAGGAACTTTAGCACAATGGAGAAAAGGTGTATTTTGACAGTCTCCCAATGAAAAAAAACAAAAACGTGTCAAAAACAATGAAAAAGCAACCCCTGTTGGTTGTACCTGAGTGCAACTCTCTGGAGTAACACTAACATTGATTATATATGCACAGCTTCTGGCCAGGTGAGAATCCTAATGGCAGCCATGAAAAGGACAGTTGTTTGGAGATGATGACAGATGGGAAACACAACAGCGGAAGTCAGCTGCTTATAATTAAGCAGGGTCCCCTGTTTAGTCTCACTCAAGAACTCCCTTCCCCTTGATCAGTCTGCAGAGAAGTCCTTCCTTTCAGCTCATAGGTCCACAATATTGACCGTCACTGAGCTATTCTTATTAGCAAAGTGCAGGGCTTTGTAGTATGTTTCCTGAATATGCAAATATTTACATTCACTTGATATACTACATAGTTTCCTTTAATGAAAGCTGATTATCTTCTCAAAAAAGGCTGAAAACTCTAATTCTGCATATTTGTTTCAATACGTTCTTTTTTGGTACATTCTTAGGTCTACTTATCCAGAGTAGAAAACCATCTGTGCTTTATTATTTTCACAAAGAATCGGATAGTTGACGTGTTAATTAACCAACACATTTGTTTCAATAGTTTTCCTTAATCAAAGCAGATACCTATAGGAATAGGCGAAACCCATTCTGGATATAGAAATTTCATGGCCTCCATTAGAGGCTTTTATGATTCTGTTCCTCCCTTGTTGACAATTACTTGCTCTGTGATTCTGCATATTACCTTGCTGTTCCCTTCATGTCTACCCATAAACTATTTTTAAAATAGCAGCTATTCTAAGCGTGGAAATTTGGGTTTTGTATTTTGCAACTAACTCGTAGCACAGCCATATTCCAGATTGCTTGATACATTTTGAACTTGGGCTTTACTTCAGTGAATTAATATAGCGTACCATTGATAGGACACATTTAGTACATCTTTTCCTTTTAATATTTCAGCAGTTTTTATTTTTCTCTCTTTAGGAAAATCTTTCTCCACCTAAGTTTCAGCTTCTGATCGGTTATTACATGAAGATAAGTTTCTACAGTTTTAATCTTACTTCTTTCTTTCTTTCCTTTTGGACGTAGCGACGTGTATCGTCGCCACCACCAAATGGGTGCTCAAGTTTTCCTTTCTCCTCAAAAGCGTTGTGAGTGCTATTTCACTGTGTGTATGTGTGAATACAGTAGATATAAAATCATCACAGAGAACATTGGTGCATCAGATACAATTTCTTGGAACCGAAATCTGTTTACTTCATCTCCATGACACGGTACTTCTAGCTGTTGTGATGATGATGTTACAGCACAAGAAGAATTCTTCATTTGGTGGAACTTTCTTTGGGTTGATAGACTTTTGAGCGTCAAAGAAAAAATTGTTTTCCTGATTAAAACTATGCAGATAAAGATACGGATATTTACTTTCCCCAAACCTCACCCCTACAATATACATAAGCATAGTCTGTTTCCTCAAATTAATTGGAAGCACAGTGTATTTTTTTATTTAGGTACAGTGGGCATTCAACGTTACATTCGTGTCAGGTGTACAACATAGTGATTCGCCATCTGTATATGTCATGTTGTGCTGACCATCGAGGTAGCTACCATCAGTCACCATGCTATGCTAGTACAATATCACTGACGATACTCCCTGTGTTGTGCCTTTTATTCCAAAGACTAATTCATTCCATAACTAAAAGCCTCTATATCCCAGTCCCCTTCACCCATTCTCCCCACCAACATCTCCTCAGACAACCATGACTGTGTTCTTTCTGTCTACAGGTCTTTTGTTCGTTTGTTTATTCATTTGTTTTATTTTTGAGATGCCACATAAATCTTTCTCAGTCTGAATGACTTCACTTAGCATAATACCTTCTACCTCATCGATGTTGTCACTAAGAACATGAGCTTGTCCCACTTTATGGCTGCATAGCATTCCATTATGTGTGTGTGTGTGTGTGTGTGTGTGTACCATATCTTCCTTATCTCTTTGTCTATTGATGGACACTTAGATTTCTGAAACACAGTATTTTCAAGGGGAAAAATAAGAGGAACTTGGATTGAAAGGAATCTGCATTACCATCAAGTTCCATTACTATTAGGGTACTGTTTGGAGCCCTTGTTTTTCCCACTTTCCTATTTGAAATCTAACAGTAACAAAGATCTTTCAATTTATGTCTTGAGATCAGGACTGTACTGGTAACATACCTTTTTTTGCCTTTTTTTTTGTACATATACAAGAAATTGTTGTTTCTTTTCGAAAATTAGTATATGCATATAAACAACAAATTTTACTTTTCCTTAATCTTAGTGTTTAACAAAGTTATATTGTAAACATCATTGTACCCTATTTTCTTCTAAAATTCTCTGTAAAATCTTTGGCCTTTCTTTAATTGGGTCCTTTTGTCATTTTAACGTCTAGAATCTGCCCATGCCTAAGGGTTACAAAAGGCAGGCAATCCTCACCTGGCACAGTGCTGAGGTGACTGTGACTGTTAGGAAGCAGGACACATTTGCATTCTGCATAAGTTTCAGTGAACAGGGTAACCTGCAATGTGAGGGTGGCCTGTATTTCATAAGCCTTTGTTGCCTTTTTCTCAATTCCAAAGCAAACATTCTTATGAAAACACTCCCCTATGTCTTATTATGCCTTCAGCATATTCTTAAATTGGAAGAGTTGAATAACAGTGGACATTTTTCTAAGTTTATTAATTTATTTTGAAAGAGAGAGAGAAAGACGGAGACAGAGAGCATCAGTGGGGGAGGGCTAGCGAGAGGGGGAGAAAGAGAATCCCAAGCATTCTCTGCACCTTCAGAGCAGAGCCCAGCGTAGAGCTGGATCTCATGAAGCATGAGATCATGACTGGAGCCAAAATTAAATGTCGGATGCTTAACCAACAGGGGCACCCGTGTGCCCCCAAAGTGGACCAACATTTTTTAAGACTCTTAAAAACTTAATGGTAAATTGATTTACAGAAATAGCGTGTATTATTATTTTCCTTGACTCAACAATGTGTGAACGTACCAGTCCTTTCGAACTCTTTTCTATATACATACAGAAAAGGGTGTCTTATTTCATGGTTTTATTACCAAGCTTGTCACTCATCCATTTTTAGCATTTTAAATTTTTAGCAAATTTACATTCACAACTTGCAACATTTCTTTACATGTTGGGGATCAGTGCTCCGACTGATTTCTAGGAACTTATCAGACCTTAATGCTTTTACCACTTTATTGTGTTTGTGGCAAAATCATTGCTCAATTGTTGAGTGCTGCTTATTTTAAATATTTTATCATCAAAATAGAGTAACTTTTTCTCTTGAATTTCTTACACTGCTACTAATCTCAGAGATACTGTCTTCTGCTTGTTGAATTGTCAATATTTATTATAATTGTAATCAACAAGAATTTTTTTCAGTGATTGAATGGCTCACTGTTGAGGAGTAGGTGTGGGCATGTCAGTCATTGGGGGAACAGTTGTTGGCAAAAGGAAAATTCATCTAAGGATAAGGTTCTGTGTTTATGGATCTGTTGAAAAATATGCAGCATTTTGGACACTGGTACAGTACAAAAATTAGAGGTTCATGTATAAGTGTTAGTTAATGGGAATACCTGGGTAGCTCAGTTGGTTAAATATCTGACTTCAGCTCAGGTCACGATTTCGTGGTTGTGGATTCTCGCGCCTCATGGGGCTCTGTGCTGACAGCTGGGAGCCTAGAGCCTGCTTCAGATTCTGGGTCGTTCTCTCTCTCTGCCCCCCACCCCTCATGCTCTCTCTCTTTCTCTCTCTTTCTCTCTGTCTTTCAAAAATAAATAAACATTTAAAAGTCATATTAATTAACGCACAGTGTTTATATATAAAACCACATTCTCGCTCCTCATTTATAGGCCACCAGCACCTCTCTGCCTTTCTGGCAAAAAAACTTAACTCACCTTTTTACACCTCAGCAGACCTCTCTATGTTATAATTCCCTACATCTTCCGATCAGACACGGGGATCAAACTTTAACAAGGCTACTCACACCAACGTGTTTCCACGTTATTCAAACAATTTAAAATGGATATGTATTATATGTATAGCCACATTTGATTTTTATTTATATGTTCTCATATATTTCATAAATTAAACCAGCATATGCATAAATGCTAGGTTAAAAATATTGGCTATCTAGGGGCGCCTGGGTGGCTCAGTCGGTTAAGTGCCTAACTCTTGATTTTGGCTCATGTCATGGTCTCAGAGTTCATGGTATCCAGCACCACATTGGCTCTGCACTGACAACACTGAGCCTGCTTAGGATGTTCTCTCTCTCTCTCTCTCTCTCTCTCTCTCTCTCTTTGCCCTTCCCTTGCTCGCAGACACGCTCGCACTCTATATCTCAAATAAATAAATTATCTTTTAAAATATATATATTGGATAGCTAGAAGCATCTGATTTTCATTTCCTGTAATAATTTTTGAGGGGAAAAATAATGAAGATGGAATTTTATTTTATCAGGAATTAAAACATTTTAAACCTACATTAATTGTAAGAAGTTAAAATACATATACAGGTATGTCAAAGAAGAAATAGAAACAGATGCACCTAATTATATAAGGAAGATAAAATCACAAATTTCCTGGAACATGAAGGGTTTCTTGGGGCGCCTGGGTGGCTCAGTCGGTTAAGCAGCCGACTTCAGCTCAGGTCATGATCTCGCGGTCCGTGAGTTCAAGCCCCGCGTCGGGCTCTGTGCTGACAGCTCAGAGCCTGGAGCCTGTTTCAGATTCTGTGTCTCCTTCTCTCTCTGACCCTCCCCCGTTCATGCTCTGTCTCTCTCTGTCTCAAAAAAATAAATAAACGTTAAAAAATAAAAAAATAAATAAATAAAAATGAAGGGTTTCTTAAAAATATTAAGAGGAAATGGGTTAAAATATGAAGGAAAAGGTTATACAATAGTACAGCACGCAACAAAATTGTATTTAGAATAATTTAAGATATTCCTATAATATATGGCCATGAAATACTATTAATAACACACAAGAGATGCTAACATTTAATATTAGGATGCAAAAAGCCACAAAGCAAAATAAAATTCAAAACTTTTTCTAAATAAAAAGGTAAATAATCTTCATTTAAGGAATCATCAGAAATAACACCAACAGCAATCATTTCCTTTATTATTAGTTAAATGTGTATTTCAATTCTTCTTCTGTTCCAATTAAAACAGATCCTTTCCTAAGAGTTTCAGTTGCAACAATGAAGGAGCAAGGAATTTTAAATGATATACTCTAAGATTGTTTGGTGCATTTCATGCAGCAATTCTCCATTCTAAGAAAAAATCAGGTATGTTCGTGGAGATATGAGTCAGTCTTAACAATAATAGGATGCAACAATATGATGGAATAATGGCTTGCAAAGCAAACTATATACAGATAAAGTGCACCAAATACATTTTTAGTAAGAGTTTATAAGTAAATTTTGCTTTTATTTCAAAATTGAAATTGAATTTTATTCCAAAATGGAAAAATCCTTTCGTATTTTTCAACTTTCTTTTCTACAATTGGTATGTAATATTTTTGTAACGAAGTTCAAGTATGATAGAATTTCGTGATGTATACTACTTTAAAAGTGATGTTCATTGAGAATCTTCAGTGTATATGAAAATACAAACGTTATACTATCAAGTGAAAATCAGTGTTCAAACTTGTATGTGGAATTATAAGAACATGTATGAATATCAATTCATTGAGAAAAATATAACAAAATACAAACAGATGTTACCCATTGGCTTAGGACATCTCACCAATAAATGTTGCTCCCTAATATCTGTCTATATTGTTATTTATGTACAGCAACCATGTTTGATAATACCAGCCTTATTCACTCCAATGAGATGGAAGAAATGGAGTCTAACTTACTAAAACTGCAGGTCATTTAAATATGGTTCTGGAAAACCATTTGAGTACATTACCGTAAATACAGCAGTTGTTTTATATAAACATTTAGTGCGGTGGTCTTAGTTAAAACGAGAATGCACAATATTAGAATACCAAACATTTAAGACAATTAATAACGCATAGGTTCATGTGTTAATCTGGATGAATTAGGTACCTCTTCGTATAACCTCCTTTACTATTAATTTTCACAAGAGAAATTTTGAGAACCAGTGTAAAGAGGCTTCTCTACCAAATAATCGGTCACAGACACTTTTACGAAGCAAAGTAAACATCAGGTGTTTTCCTCCAGAAATATACAGACATGCCATACTCATCTTTAGACTGTTCCAAGGCATTCTCAGGTCTATAAAAGCCAATTGATAGATTCTATTAACTCTGAATAAATTATACCTAAGTCAGAATTACTACATGAAAAAATATACCTACATCGCTATTATACTATGATAGATTTGGATCCATAATTATGGAAACTTACAAGCAAGTATTCACAGTGTATTTTCAAGATTAAGGAGCATAAACAGTATTTACAACAAGACAAAAAGTTTCTCAGGATGTCTACAAAATTGGTTAGGAAAAATACATAGAAAGCATAATACAATGAAGGATCCATATATTTAAAATTTCCCCAAGGTCATTCCAGTGATTCCTCAGGCCTCAGAACCATTGCTCTATATCATTCATTGAAGAATAGATTATTTCACATTTTTTATTTTATTTTTATTTATTTATTTATTTATTTATTTATTTATTTATTTAAGAGAGAGCTAGAACAAGAGTAGTGGAGGGACAGGGGAGAGAGGGAGAGAGAGAATCTTAAGCCGGTTCCACACCCAGCACAGAGCCAGATGCAGGTCTCAGCCTCACAACCATGAGATCATGACCTGGCCCAAATTCAAGAGTCAGACATTTAACGGACTGAGCCACCCAGACACCTCTCATATTCTTTTTAAGTATAAACCTAAACACTCCAGTTTGAACCTTACTATGCCTCTGTAGACCATATGATCAAAGAAGATGGATTTCCAGTGTTCCTATCAGACTGAATTAATTCTAATACGTACCCTAAAATAAGTAAAGACGTTGAAATATTTTATGTAATTATTGGAATAACACCAAATTATATTCTGATATTTTTTGCTAAGGGAAATGGTGTTTAATTTCAACATTACAGTTTCTATGAAAACAATTTGTCCTGAAGCTATTAATTTTGAGGAGAAATTTGCTAATGCCATTGAGAGTTTATGAAGCTACATTATGACTGTAGAGTAGTAGGTTTGTCCTGTGAAGGGACCCACTATGTTATTACAGACACTCAGTAATTACAATGAACAGATGCTACATTGCAGTTTTATGAAAGAGATTTCCCTGAATGATTTGCTGCATAGCATGAACCACATCCTTGTTCCGTAGACTATAAATCAATGGGTTCAACATTGGGCTCAAGAAAGTATAAAAGACTGCAATTATTTTGGACTCCTCCACAGACTTCTCAGATGGGGTCCTTAAGTACATGCAGAAGAGGGTTCCGTAAAATAGGGTGACTGTTGTCAAGTGGGAACCACAAGTAGAAAAGGCTCTGTGCCTGCCTTCAGCAGAACGGATCCTCAAGATGGCTGCAATAATGAGAAGGTAGGAAAGGACAATGATGAAGAGAGAGCTTGACAGAGTCAAGCCAGCGACTACCAACATCGCCATCTTTTTGACATAAGTGTCAGAGCAGGCCAACATTAACAGAGGAGGATCTGCACAGTAGAAATGATTGATTTCAAGGGAGCCACAGAAGGACAAGTGAAAAGTCAGCAGTGCCTGGGAGAGTCCATTAAGGAAGCCACAAGTATAAGACACCATGACTAGAGAGATACAAACGTTCTTAGACATTCTGGTACTGTAATGTAGAGGGCTACAAATGGCTACATAGCGATCCAATGCCATCGAAGCAAGGATATAAAACTCAGTGATCACCAGGGCAATGAAGAGAAGACACTGTGTGAAGCATCCAGCATAGGAGATGGTCTTCTGGTCGGAGAGGAAGTTGTGCAGCATATTTGGAGTGATGTTGGAGGAATAGCAAATGTCCACGAAGGAGAGGTGGCTAAGGAAGAAGTACATGGGTGTTTGGAGGTGAGAATTGGTCCTGATCAGCATAATCATGCAGAGATTGCCTGCCAGCGTGATCAGGTAGATCACCAGAAACACCCCAAACAGGATCTTCTCCAGGACAGGGTCGTCTGTGAGTCCCAAGAGAATGAATTTTGTCACTGTAGTGTGGTTTGGGGGAGACATTTTCTTCTCCCTTGAAAACTGATAGTCTTAGAGAAAGTGAGGAGTTCCATCTGATCCAGATTCTGCATTTATTCCACCCATTTTATCATTTAGGCATTGGTATATTCATCTACTTGGAATTTTCCCTATTTAAAAAATATATTACATGATCTACATAAATATTTTTATTCTGTGTCTCTTGTTATCTCTTTGTCTTTGTAACTCAAACACACATGTACACACACACTGTCATCTTTGTGTGTGTGTGTGTGTGTATATATGTATATTCATATTTTATACTAATTAATACATAATAATGTAATAATATTACATATTTTATTTGTATACATATTCATAAATGTATACCCGTTTTCTTGAAGAACTGCATATTTGATTTTTACACACTAAGAAAAAAACCCAAAGGAATGAAATTCAGATGTGAAAAGCCACAGGCAATTGACATCATTCAAATGGACAAAAAGGGAATTTGAATATGTAGAGTCCCACCAACTCTCATACACTATTGTTTCAGATATATTCTAGAAGATAAATCTTTAGTACAGCACTTTACTTGAAAGTCGTTGCTGGGGCGCCTGGGTGGCGCAGTCGGTTAAGCGTCCGACTTCAGCCAGGTCACGATTTCGCAGTCCGTGAGTTCGAGCCCCGCATCGGGCTCTGGGCTGATGGCTCAGAGCCTGGAGCCTGTTTCCGATTCTGTGTCTCCCTCTCTCTCTGCCCCTCCCCTGTTCATGCTCTGTCTCTGTCCCAAAAATAAATAAAAGTTGAAAAAAAAAATTAAAAAAAAAAAAAAAGAAAGTCGTTGCTATCTAGCTTAATTCCATTCAGAAAATTTATTGAGTGAAATAAATATTGTGTATTGATATTTAGCTAAGAGTTGGCAGAATAAAGAATGCCTCTTGCTGCTTTGAAAATTCACACATTCATTTATTCATTTACACTGTAAAAACTGTTTTTTTTTCTTTCTGTTCTAGGTTCTGGGATTATAGTAGTGACCAAACATCCCGACCTCATGGAGCATATATAGTAAGAGAATGGACAGATTTAAGTACATAGACAAAGATATCTATCATTATGTTAGTTACAACCAAATGCTATGAAGAAAAATGAATATGGAATGCGTGTAGATGCAATTTTTTCCATATTGTTGGGATACTAATATCCATACAAAAGGACATAACATATTTTTAGTAAACAATGTATAAAATGATTTACCTGTAACAAGCTGATTTACCACGTTTTGTAAAACAAGGTGGGAAGATTTATAATATATTTCTTAAGTATATTCTGTAGAGTATTTAAAAAATAATTCCAAAAAGCTAATTAAAAGAGTCTTTGTTCCTCATGGGCATAACCTTAATTTAATGCTCTGGGAACTGAATTCTCCTTTGGGGTTAATATCCCTACATAACATATACATACACTGCTTAGTTCTGTGCATGAGATCTTTAGCACAATTAGAAAAATTAGCTATCTGTTTTAATACTATGGAAGGTATAAAATAAGGGTAGGTTAGTTTTGCTTTTTTAATATAGTAAAGTGAGAATTCCTATTAGAAAGCCTGTTTTCCCCTGTAAACACTGAGGTGTTACACATGAGACATCATCTAACGAGAGTGAGGAAGAGGACGTTAAGATATATGAGAGATTTGAGGAGCATAAAGACCAGGGAAACCACAGACTAGGAAAAATGTTCATATCAAATAATCCTGACAAATGACCTACATTCAGAACACATACACATCCTCTACAACTCAGGGAGAAAATATAACCGGCCCCATTTTCAAAAAAATTCTGAAGTGAATAGGCACGTCATGGAAGATATATGAATGGCCAATAACGACAGAAAAAGAATGTCAGCATCTATAATTGTCAAGACAATGCAAGTTAATACTATAGCTGGATACCACTTCCCAGCCACCTCAATGGCAGGAATTAAAAAGATGACAGTGACTCTCTGGAAAGACAGTGCATAGTAGGGTCCTAGGCTCTCCTCAACCCATGATACACCTAGATTATAGCCTCATCAGTGAAATAACCCAGAAAATGACCCAAAGACTGGCAGAATAAACTCTCCATAGCCAAATGTAGAGAAGAAGCCACATCAGAGAGGATAGGAAGGGTGGAAAATACAGTCCAGAGTCAAATGGACGGGTGGGACTGTCCACAGGATGGAGGGATGTGGCAGAAAGGGAGAGGCGAGAGGAACAGACCCCCCACACCAGACCCCTCAGACAAGGGAAATCCACATGAGGAAGATGAATCCCCATAATATTTGGCTTTGAAAATCTAAAAGGCCTCACTTAGTGAGTTCTTATAATCAGGGGTGCTTAACATCTACAACTTTAAAAATCAGAGGACTCAGCCCTGGGGGGGGGGGGGGGTGGGGAGAGTTGGAGGGAAGAAAAAAAAACTGAGTTTCTGCCTTTAAAAAGATATCATAACAAACATCCCTACTGAGAGACAGCATAGAAGCCACAATCTGAAAAATGCATGGGGTATAAGGGAAGATTTATCTACTGATCTCAGAGCATGTGTTGGAGGAACAGCGATATTTGGGAGACTGCTCCAAAAACATAAGAGCTGGTGGAGATCACTGCCCTCCCCCCTCCCTCAACCCGAGTCTAGATAACATGGGCATCTGTGGGAACCAGTACAGCAGGAACACTCACCACCCAGCTTGCTAACAGTGTTCCACCCCCATGCTCTGCCACAGATGAGCACCTCCATTCTGGCCTGGGAAGAAGTTTTCCCAGGTGGCTTCAGGTCCCCTCCTGCAGTGGACTGGCTCAGATGTTGCTGGCACCGGGCACCCTGCTCCCATGAACCTGCCCATTTCCAAAAAAAATTTTTTAATGCTTTATTTTTGAGATAGAGACAGAGCGTGAGCAGGGGAGGGGCAGAGAGAGAGTGAGACACAGAATCCGAAGCAGGCTCCAGGCTCTGAGCTGTCAGCACAGAGCCCGACGCGGGGCTTGAACTCACAAACAGTGAGATCGCGACCTGAGCCGAAGAAGGGGGCTTACCCGACTGAGCCACCCAGGAGCCCCTGAACCTGCCCACTTCAGTATGCTCTTGGCCACAGTCCATCCAAAGCGGTGCCACAAGTCTAATAGTGTGCACGCAGCCTGATGGGAACCAGCCCCACACCAAAGTGACTCCTGCTCTGGGGAGAGGCCAAGATAAGCACACACACCAGCAGTGAGCTGGGGGCAGATACTGGGTCTAACCATAGGCCCTGCCTACCAGCCAAAGCTTTTCAGAGAACAACACAGAGAAAGTGCTGAGCAATTCGGTGCTACCCAAATACATAAAGCAGCTAATAACAAACATAAAGAAAATATCAATAGTAATACAATAATAGCAGAGGACCTTAACACCCCACTTATGTCAATGGATAGATCATTCAAAGAGAAAATCAGCAGGGAAATGGCTTTGAATGACAGATGGATTTAAGAGATACATTCAGAACATTCCACCCCAGAACAGCAGAATACACAATCTTTCCAAGTGCACATGGAAAATTCTCCAGAATAGATCACATGTTAAGCCACAAAAGAAGCTTCAATTCAAAATTTAAAAATATTGAAGTTACACCACGCATATTTTCTGGTCACAACTCTATGAAGCTAGACATCAATCACAAGAAAAAATCTAGAGAAAACACAAACACGTGAAGATTAAATAACATGCTACTAAACAGTGAACGGACCAACCAAGAAATAGGAGAGGAAATAATTTGGCAATAAATAAATAAATAAATAAATAAATAAAACAAATCACAGTGAGAACACGACAGTCCAGGGGTGCCTGAGTAGCTCAGTCAGTTGAACATCCAACTCTTGGTTTTGGCTCAGGTCATGATCTCACAGTCCGTGGGTTCGAGCCCTGCATTGGCCTCTGTGCTGACAGTGTGGAGTCTGCTTAGAATTCTTTCTCTCCCTCTCTCTCTCTCTGCCCCTCCGCATTCACTCTCTCTGTCAAAATAAGTAAATAAACTTAAAAAAAAAAAACCACAACAGTCCAAAATCTCTGAGATGCGACAAATGTTGTTCTAAGGGAATTTTATAGTGATACAGGCCTATTGCAAGAAGCAAGAAAAATCTCAAATAAACAACCTAACCTTACACTTAAAGAATCTAGAAAAAGAAGAACAAACAAAACCCAAAAACAGAGTTAGGAAGGAAATAATAAGGATTAAAGCAAAAATAAATGAAATAGAACCTAAAACAACAACAACAAAACAATAGAACAGATCACAATGAAACTAGGAGCTGATTCTTTGAAAAGATCAACAAAATTGAAAAACCTTTATTCAAACTCATCAAAAAAAAAAAAAAGCAGGAGGGGATTCAAATAAACAAAATCATAAATGAAAGAAGAAAATAACAACTAATACTACAGAAATACAAAGGATTTTTAGAGAATGTTATGAAAAACTATATGCCAGTAAATTGGACATCTAGAAGAAATGGATAAATTCCTAGAAATATATAATCTCCCAAAACTGAATCAGGAGGAGATAGAAAATTTGAAAAGATCAATTACTAGCAATGATTTTGAGTTGATAATCAAAAACTCCCAACAAACAAAAGTCCAGGACAAGATGGTTTCACAGATGAGTTCTACTAAACAATTAAAGAAGAGTTTATACCTATTCTTTGCAAACTATTCCAAAAAATAGAAGAGGAAGGAAAGCTTCCAAATTCATTCTATGAGGTTATGAGGTTAGCATTACTTTGATACCAAAACCTGATAAAGACATTGCAAAAAAAGATAGAACTACAGAATATCTCTGATAAACATAGATGCAAAAATACAACAATACATTAAAAAATTATTCACAGTGGTCATGTGGGATTTATTTCTGGATGCAAAGATTGTTCAATATTTGCAAATCAACCAATGTAATATATCACATCAACAAGAGAAAAGATAAAAACTATATAATCATGTCAATATATGCAGAAAAAGCATTTAACAGAGTACAACAACCATTCATAATAAAAATCCTGAACAAAAAGGTTTAGAGGGAATACACATCAACATAATAAAGGCCATATATGAAAAACGCATAGCTAATATCATATTTAATGCTGAAAAATTGAGAGCTTTTCCCCTGAGATCAGGAATAAGACAAGGATGTCCACTCTCAGCACTATTATTCAACATAATATTGGAAGTCTTAACTGAAAGGGCGGGCCTACACTGGCCGACTCCTTCTTGTTCTGTGTCCTTCACCTAGACCACGCCTCCTCCCCTTGAGTAACCTCCCGCTCACCCATTCAAACTTCCTGATCAAAACACGCCCAGCGACCTGCGTAACAGGACTCTGACCCTTCCCCAGCCAATCGGCCGAGGCCACGCCCCTTCCCCAGCCAATCGGCTGCCCCTAGACCCCTATAAAACCTTTGTGCTTTTGAAACTCGCTCTCTCTCCCTGGTATCTCACCGCTGCATCAGTGCAGGTAGGGGACTGAGCTCGATCTAGCTCGAATAAAGGCTCTTTTGCTTTTGCATTGGACTCAGCTCCCTGGTGGTCTTCAGGGATCACGAATTCTGGGCATAACGTTAACCACAGCAATCAGACATGCAAAAGAAATAAAAGACATCCAAATTGGTAAGAAAGAACTGTCACCATTTGACAATGACATGATAGTGTATGTAGAAAACCCTAAAGACTCCACCTAAAACTATTGAAACTGACAAATGAATTCAGTAAGGTCACAGGATACAAAATCAATATGCAGAAATCCATTGCATTTCTATGTACTAAGAATAAAGTAGCAGAAAGGGACTAAGTGAGTTCTAACGGAAACAACACCCATTTCCTGATTTAGAATTTTTATTGCTTGGGGTGCCTGCGTGGCGCAGTCGGTTAAGCGTCCGACTTCAGCCAGGTCACGATCTCGCGGTCCGTGAGTTCGAGCCCCGCATCAGGCTCTGGGCTGATGGCTCAGAGCCTGGAGCCTGTTTCCGGTTCTGTGTCTCCCTCTCTCTCTGCCCCTCCCCCGTTCATGCTCTGTCTCTCTCTGTCCCAAAACTAAATAAACGTTGAAAAAAAAAAAAAAAGAATTTGATTGCTTACATAAGACACTTTTATCATTTTGTCCCTTCATTATTGACAGCAATTTGTTCTATAATTCTACATATTACCTTTCGGCTCTTGTCTACCCACAAACTACTGTAAAATAACAGCTACCCTAATAAGTATGGTTTTAGTATTTTACAACTAAATTGTAGCATAGGATTATTCCAGATTATTTGATACTCTTTGAAACTGGTCTTTACTGAAGTGCATAATGTAGCTTGATATTAGTGTGACACATTTAATATCTCTTCCTTTTAATATTTTGGCAGTTTGTATTCTTCCTCTTACAGAAAGTTATTAGGGTAGAATTTCAGTTTTATTCCGACTTTTTTTTCCTTTTCTTTTAGATGTCTTGATGTGTACAGTAACTCTCAACAAATGGGTACCCAAGTTTTCCTTCATCCCCAATAGCATTGGGAGTGTTCATTTCATCGTCTGTGTGTATAAATATAGTAGGCATAAAAACATCAGAAAACACTGATCCATCAGTTACAATTTATTGGAACAGAAATGTGTTTCACTTAATCTCAATGTCACAGTATGTTATGATGATAATGTTACAGCTCAAGAAGAAAAAAAATCCTTTATTTCAAGAAATTGTCTTTTAAGAAGCAAACTTCAGAATTAAATCCAAATTTTGTTTTGTTTCCACATTAAAACTCTGTAGACAGAGATTGATATTGACTTCCTTGCACCCCACTCCTAACAAATCAGCCTGGTTCTATTTACCCCTGAAGAATCTCAATATATTCAAAAGCACAATATTTTTAAGGAGAAAAATAATAAAATTTGAATTAAAAAGAACCTAGATGAACTTCCAATTCAATAAGTGATAGAACAGTCCGACTCGTACTTTTCCTACTTTTATTTCTAAATTCTGACATTAATAAATACAGGTCTTTTAATCTTATAAACTGAGATCTGAATCATACTGGAAATATGTAGTTTTTTTTGTTTGCTTGTTTTCTTATAAAAAAGATAGTTGTTCATCAAAGAAAACTGGTACATAGATACAAGGAACAAGATTTACTTTTCCTTAATTCTATGATAAAAAAGTCATCATAATGTATATATTAATGCACCCTTCTTTTCTCATAAAAAGCTATAAAAAATCATTTTACCGGTCCTTAACTGGTAATTTCTTTATTTTAATGTCTGTAGAACATTATGATTGAAAAATCAGTCACGTGATATTCAAATTCTCCTTTATGATATAGCCAACACTCATGGAGGCCCTGGTTACTTACAGCCAGTTTTCTCTCTGGCAACTGCTTATGCCTAACTGTTACAAAATGCAGGGCAGCTGTGATAACAGATTTTTTGAGAACTGTGCCAAGCAGGTCGCATTTGAATTCAGCACAAGTTTTAGTTAACACAGTGCCACACAAAGTGAGGGCTGCCTGTATTTAATAGGCCATTCATTTCTTTTTCCTCAATTATAAAACAAACATTACAATCAAATTCTCCACCCAAGTGTTTTAGTATGCTTTTTGCACATTCCTAAAATTGGAATAGCTGAGTAAATTTATACATTTTTAAGACTCCTGAAAACATAATGTTCAATTGATTTTCAGAAAAACTGTATTATCGTTTTCTTGACACCCATAATGTAGAACGTGCCAGTCGTTTTTGAAATCAAAGATAAATCCACAAAAGTATCTTATTTCAATTATTTTGTTTGAAACTATCATCATTTCTTTATCGATGATTGATTAGTGCCTTAGGTTTATCTATAGACACAGTTAGGACCATGATCCCTTAAACTACAAACTACATAAGATTAATCTGATAAATACTGAAAGCATAACCATTGGTATAATGATAAGGTGGGGGGTGGGGAGTCCTGACCGGTTGCATTAGCCAATTTTTTCATTGTTGTAAATACTCCCACTCCCCTGCCAATTTCAAGAGGATCCATTTAACAACTGGCTTTCAAATCTGAATATTTAAGAATTGGCTCTCTGGGGTCAGCTCCAACTCATCTGTAAAGAAAACCCCGTCTAAACTAAACTGATAAGTTCTCCAGTTCTGACATGTGATTTGAATGGGGGTGTGGGAGTTCCCACCAACGAAGGTGAACCCCAGTTCCAATATCTTAACATATTATTGTATTTTGGGTTTGAAGTTGGCAAATTGGCACTGGAGCATTTGTTTCATATTTTTAGTTACTAGTATTTTTACTCATTAATTTTTTAGCATTTTTGTATTTTTATCTATTTTCTGCATATAGCCTTCAACATTTATTTATATGATGGTGTTTTAGTACTTTGAATCATGTGTTAATACCTCTACCACTTTATCTTATTTGGGGCAAATACTTCCCGAAATATAATATGCCTCTTGATTTTAGATAGTTTTACGGTCTTCCATTGTGAATTTCTCCCCTGCAATTTACCTCAGAAATGTTTTCTTCTGATTATTTAAAAGCTTAATGTTTATTTTTTTAAGGTTATTTATTTTAAGAGAGAGAGCAGGCGGGGGAGGGGCAGAGAGAAAGGGAGAGAGGATTCTAAGCAGGCTCCATGCTGTCAGCACAGAGCTCAAGGCAGAGCTTGAACTCACAAACTGTGAGATCATGATCTGACCTGAAGCCTGATGCTTCAATGACTGAGCTACCCAGGCTTCCCTAATACTTTAATTCAAATCAACGTAGGCTTTTTTTTTTTTCCGCCGTGTTTGAAATGATGCACTGTTGAGAAGTATGTGTGGGCACATCAGTCTTTCAGGGGACAGTTGCTGACAAAGGACGACCTAATTGTGAATAAGATTCTGTGTTAAGATATCTTTACTGAAAAATAATGTTGCATTATGGACACTGGTATGGTACAAAAATAAACGTTTGTGTAAAAATGTTAACAAATACACAATATTAATATGCCAAAGTTAAATGTTTTGCTTTTCATTTATAATCTCTTTGCTTTTCTGGCAAAAACAAAAACAAAACGAAACAAAACAAAACAAAAAACAACAATCTTAACCCACCAGTAACCTTTCATCCCAAAGTAGACCTCTCTACTGCTGAGATTCCATACATTTCCCCATCAGATGTGGGGACCAAACTATAACAATACTATGAAGACTAAAATATTTTTCCATGGTTTCCAATAATTTACAAGGAATATGTATTGCATATATCACTATATTTGAAATCATGTGTATGGGTGCACCTGCTATCCAGATTGAGCCATCATATGCATAATTTCTTGGTTACAAAATGTTAGATAGAAGCATTTGATTTGCATTATCCTACCATGAATTTGAAAGACATGCATATAATGAAGATGAAATTTGTCTACCAGAAATTAACACTTTCTTAAATCTACATTAATTGTATGAATTTAGTTCAAAATGTATGTACAAATTGATCAAAGGAATAGAATAGGCCAGAAATAGATTCACTTAGTGTGCAATAAAGGTGATGTCACAAATCAATGGAAAAACAAAGGGCTGCTTAATAGCTAGTAGGAGGAAATGGTTTTAAAATGTGAGGAAAAGAGGTACATATGATATTACAACATACAACAGAATTGTATCAAGAATAATTCAATATAGTCCTATAAAATATGGCAATGAAAAATATAATAGAGATATAACCTTATTTAAATTTAGGGTGGAGAACAGTACAAAGCAAAAAAATATATATTTGTTCCAAATAATAATGCAAATATTCTTCATGTGAGGAATCATCAGAAGTAAAAGGGGATCTGATGTAGTCTCTTTATTTGTTAAATATATACTTTACATTGAAGAGGGTACTTGCTGGAATGAGCACTGGGTGTTGTAGGTAAGTGATGAATCGCTGAATTCTACTGCTGAAACGAACACTGCACTATATATTAACTAACATGAATTTAAATTTAAAAAAAAAGAAAGGGAAAGAAAAAATAATAATAATAAATGCATGCATTTATGTACTAAATTTATACGTATAGGACATAATTTGATAAAATTTTAATCATTTGGATTTTTTTCCAAAGTCCTAAAATGACATTATAGCAAGTTATAAGATTACCTGCCTATAAGCATGCTGTGTGTAGATAACAACTCCATAACTCAACCAATGCTATCATTTTGATGTATTTCTATATGGAGCTAGGTTTTATAGACTTAGCCCATCTCGGAAATCTGCATTTATTTCATCACTCAGAAAGATTATTCATGGATGTAATAATAGTTGTGTCTATAGTATTTATGTTTTAGAGAAATGAAGGTATAAGTAAAGTAGTCAGAATATTTGGAAATATATATATATATAATATTCTGTTAAAATAAAACAGACTTCCTTCCCAAGAATTGCTATGGAGACAACAAAGAAGTAAATACCCTCAGAGGATATTCCCTAATATTAATAACAATATAGTGAAATGTTTACTCTCAAACATGACTACTCATAAGAATAAATGGTTGATGCTTTCTGGAGGAAAATCTACACATCAAAAAATTTAGCAAGAGCTTGAAAACTGTTCAAAGCATGTAATTCAACAATCATACATCTAAGACCGATCCTAAAGAAACAATCAGAGACATATGTACATAGAGATATGAGTCAGTCTTAAAAACAAAAGGATGCATAGATATGAAATAATGGTTTGTAAGTTAATCCAAATGGAAGAAAACACACCAGAATGTTGAAAGCAGCTGTCTTAGGTAAGAGATCATAGGTAAATTTTGCTTTTATTCCTTAGATATTTCCATATTTTTCAATTTGCTTTTCTAGAATCAATGTGTTATGTTTGTAATTAAGTTCAAGTATAATTTAATTATGGAGTATTAAGCTACATTAAAAACTGTATTTACTTGGGGTGCTTGTGGGGCTCCTTCAGTTAAGTGCCTGACTTGATTTCAGCCCATGTCATAATCTCATGGTTTGCAAGTTAAGCCCCACATTGTTGGGCTCAGCACTGACAGCAAGGACCCTGCTCCAGATTCTCTCTCCATTTCTCTCTGCCCCTCCCCCACTCATCTCTTTCTCTCTCTCTCTCAAAATAAATAAATAAAATTTAAAAAATTGGGGGGGTGGGGGCACCTGGGTGGCTCAAAGCCTTTGACTTCAGCTCGGGCCATGATGTCACAGTTTATGAATTTGAGCCCAGTGTCAAGGCTCTGTGCTGACAACTACAAGCCAGGAGCCTGCTTCAGTTTCTGTGTCTCCCTCTCTCTGCCCCTCCACTGCTTATGCTCTGTGTCTCTCTCCCTCCCGCCAAAATAAATAAGCATTAAAAAAATGCTTTTTAAATGGTATTCATCAAAAACATTTAGTCTGCAGGAAATGCAAACTTTACATTATTAAGTGAAAGTCAACATTCAAATTTGTATTTGGAATAGGATTCCAATTTTGTCTTATAAATTATCATAATATATATGCATCTAAAATTGCTGAGAAGAAACATGGAAAAACAGAAACCAGAAACACAAATTATCCATTGGTTTAGACATATCACTGATAAAAGTTATTTATTCACATCTGTCTTTATTTTATAGTTATTTATATGCACATGTGTGCTTTTATAATCTGGAAAACATATTCATAAAATATAGTCTAAATAGATCTACCATATATCAAAACTGTCTGATTTCCATGAAACACAAAGACAATTCTATTTTGATTGCACACAAATTATCATGTTTACCTGAATGTGAGAGGAATTGCATGTTAGCTATTATTAGCTATTACACCCTCATGATAATAACCATGACTTCATGTGGTGCAGTAACCTCATCCCTTTATTATCCCCAACATTCCCCCCAGCACTACAGCTTCCTGAATTTAACCACAATGAGAATAGGAAAGAGAGAATATTTGGAATCAAGGGGTTTGCATTTCTGCTATTTAGTGGCTGAATGGCTGTAGAAAGCCATTTAATCTCTCTGTGCCTAAGACTCCAAATGGTATAAATGGAGAGCATAATTTTCTCACAGATTTGTTATCTGAAGATTAAAATAAATAGTGATATATAAATGCACAGTAAAGTACAGCTGTATGACACATATGATTATTTTTGTGCATGTTGATTTTGTTGTATCCTATTTCTAAAGAACTTCTCAAGTGGCCTTCACCCAAGGAGTTAAATAATGAAAAAAATAAATCACAAGTAGAAGTAAATAAATAGCATATAAAGAAAGACTAGAGAGGTCAACCATTTGGTTTAAGAGATTTGCCAAGACTGAGTTTACAGATTGGTTCCTGAAATTTACACATTGGTTCCTGGAAGCCATAGTGGTTCTCAGAACTAAAAAATAAAAGGAGGGGTGCCTGGGTGGCTCGGTAGGTTGAGTGTCTAACTTTGGCTCAGGTCATGATCTCCAGGTTCTTGAGTTCAAGCCCCATGTCGGGCTCTGTGCTGACAGCTGAGAGCCTGGAGCCTGCCTTGGATTCTTTGTCTCCCTTTCTCTCTGTCCCTCCCCCACTCATGCTTCTTTCTCTCTCTTAAAAATAAATAAACATTAAAAAAATTAGAAACAAAAAAAAAGACTAGCTCAATTTGGGGGTACTTGGGTGGCTCAGTCAGTTAAGCATCTGACTTTGGCTCAGGTCATGATCTCATGGTTCGCGGGTTCGAGCCCCGCATCAGACTCCGTGCTGACAGCTCAGAGCCTGAAACCTGCTTTGGATTCTCTCTCTCCCTCTCTCTCTGCCCTTCCCCAATCTAGTTCTGTCCCTTTCTCTCTCTTTCTCTCTCTCAAAATAATAAATAAACATTAAAAAAATTTAAAAGGAAGCATACGATTATTTAGACAAAATAGAGAGTACTTTTGCAGTGATTCTCAAATACACTTTTTCAATTAGGATTCTAAATCTGGATATCAGCAACATTCTGATTCCTAGGAATGGGAACGTAAGTCCTTGCCTCAGAAAAAAGAGAGTTTGTTTTAAGTTAACCAAGTGTTCCACAGACTAAATGATGTTGGTCCTCAAAAAGAAATTGGAATGGGGACTCTATCACAGGAAGAACCCCTCTGTTACTCATTTCTAATCCCCATATTATCACAGACACTTATTTCAAATGAACAGATAACCAAATTTCAATTTTATGAAAGAGATTTCCCTGAATGATTTGCTGCATAGCATGAACCACATCCTTGTTCCGTAGACTATAAATCAATGGGTTCAACATTGGGCTCAAGAAAGTATAAAAGACTGCAATTATTTTGGACTCCTCCACAGACTTCTCAGATGGGGTCCTTAAGTACATGCAGAAGAGGGTTCCGTAAAATAGGGTGACTGTTGTCAAGTGGGAACCACAAGTAGAAAAGGCTCTGTGCCTGCCTTCAGCAGAACGGATCCTCAAGATGGCTGCAATAATGAGAAGGTAGGAAAGGACAATGATGAAGAGAGAGCTTGACAGAGTCAAGCCAGCGACTACCAACATCGCCATCTTTTTGACATAAGTGTCAGAGCAGGCCAACATTAACAGAGGAGGATCTGCACAGTAGAAATGATTGATTTCAAGGGAGCCACAGAAGGACAAGTGAAAAGTCAGCAGTGCCTGGGAGAGTCCATTAAGGAAGCCACAAGTATAAGACACCATGACTAGAGAGATACAAACGTTCTTAGACATTCTGGTACTGTAATGTAGAGGGCTACAAATGGCTACATAGCGATCCAATGCCATCGAAGCAAGGATATAAAACTCAGTGATCACCAGGGCAATGAAGAGAAGACACTGTGTGAAGCATCCAGCATAGGAGATGGTCTTCTGGTCGGAGAGGAAGTTGTGCAGCATATTTGGAGTGATGTTGGAGGAATAGCAAATGTCCACGAAGGAGAGGTGGCTAAGGAAGAAGTACATGGGTGTTTGGAGGTGAGAATTGGTCCTGATCAGCATAATCATGCAGAGATTGCCTGCCAGCGTGATCAGGTAGATCACCAGAAACACCCCAAACAGGATCTTCTCCAGGACAGGGTCGTCTGTGAGTCCCAAGAGAATGAATTTTGTCACTGTAGTGTGATTTGGGGGAGACATTTTCTTCTCCCTTGAAAACTGATAGTCTTAGAGAAAGTGAGGAGTTCCATCTGATCCAGATTCTGCATTTATTCCACACATTTTATCATTTACTCATTGATATATTCATCTACTGGGAAATTTCTCTTCTTTTTTAACAAACACATCAGAACATCTACAGAAATATTTTTGTCCTGTATCTCTCGTGTGATCTCTTTCACTTTTTCTCTCTCTCTCACTTTTGCTCCTGCTCTCACTTGTGTGTGTGAAATCACATTTATACTTGCCTTCTTGCAAGAGAAAATTCCATATTGGGTATTTTTTTCAAATTTTATAAAAAGAAAAATACAGGAATTAAAAACAGATATTAAAAACAGCCAGTCATTTATATCATTCAAATGGAAAATATAAGGAAGTTGGGTTACTAGGGTCTCTCCCAATCTGATATCCTATATTTTAGGTACAAAATAGAAGAAATATTTAGTACACCATTTTCACCTGAAACCCATTGTGATCTGTCTTCATTTTATTCAGAAAGCATTGAATTAGTAGGTTTATCTCTTGGTATATGGCAAGTCATGTCCTGAATGAAGAATCATTCCCTCTGCTTAATAAAGTTGCTCACTCATTTACATATACATGCACATGACTGAAAATTTTTTTTTTCTGCTCTAAATTCTGGGTTTACAACATTGAACAAATTCCCCATCCTCATGAGGCCCATGTTGTAGGGGAAGGAACAGATATTAAACATATAGACAAGCCTATAATGTGATTCCAGTTAGAAGCCAGGAGTATAAAGAAATATGAAGATGAGACGCTTTTAGATAAATACTCAGAGAAGTCTCTTCTGAGAAAGTAGAATTTAAACAGTAAATAAAACCCCAAGTATATGGAGAAGAATGTGGGATTTCTCTGTTTGTTTGTTTGTTTCCATGTTTTGAGCGACAAACACATATATGAACATATTTGTTTTGGAAAGCACAAATGATGTTTAAATGTGGCCTTCGCTTCCAGCTGGGGCCATTATATCTCAATGTTTTACAAAAATAAGGTATGACTGGAAAACAATGTGCCTCAAGGGCTGTTCCCTAAAACTATTTTTATCTATTCAATAAAATAATTGATTTTTTAGGGGTACCTAGGTGGCTCAGTCGGTTGAGCATTCAACTTCGGCTCAGGTCATGATCTCACAGCTCGTGAGTTCGAGCCCCACATCAGGCTCTGTGCTGACAGCTCAGAGCCTGGAGCCTGCTTCAGATTCTGTGCCTCCCTCTCTCTCCGCCCCAACTCATTCGCATTCTGTCTCTGTCTCTCTCAAAAATAAATAAACATTAAAAAAATTTAAAACAAAAAAAATAATAATTGAATTTTTAGACATACTACAAAATATTAGCATATGAATAGAAATATCAAGTACAATTGAGGAAATTAATTTTTTTGGTCCACACTGGCACTCATCTCCACACAAAAGAACAAACATATTTTTACTGAAGAAATGTAGAAAATGACCTACCTGTAACAGCTGACTTTCTGTATTTTGTAAAAACAAGGTAGAAACATTTATAATGTATATCTCAGGTACATTCTCTAGAGTATTTCAGAAATAATTCTGAAGAACTAATTAAAATAGTTTTGTTCCTCAGGAGCACAGCCTTAATTTGGTGCTTTGAGATCCTACTTTCTCCTTTGAGGCCAAAATCTCTGCCTGATATCTATGTCCATCTTGGTACTGAGTACTGAGATCTTTAACAGTGATGGTGAAATCAGCCATCACCTTTAATACCATAGAAGAAGGAAAATATGAGTCTATGAGTTTTGTATTCTTTGTATAGTAAAGATGAGAGGACTCTCATCAGAAGACGTCAGTGTCTATAGACACTGAGTTTAAGTCATCTAATGGGAGCAAAGGGAAGGAAGG